>NW_017804846.1:337199-379880 GCF_001891065.2 Hippocampus comes
TACTTTATATATTATATATACTGTACCTATATACTATATATATGTATATATATATTTAGAATGCATCCAAGGCAGAAAGATTTTTACTTAAATTAGCATGTATGGTTACAGAAAAGCATGCACCTAGATGAGACACTTTTGCTGGGTGTTTGCAGAGAAAATCTTTTTTCCTTTTTCACTTCATCCTATAACATGCTTACTTGTTAACATGTTTAAATCATGATTTTACAGGGCAAATTATAATACAAATATGCATCACTGTGATGTTGATGTTGCAAACCACTGCAAAAAGTAACCTGGCACTGCTCCAGATGATCCGTAGCCTCCTGCCCGAGGGGAGAGGATGAGATGTGGTGTGTGTGCTGTGGCTTGGGCCCTTGATGATGCAGAAAGGAATCTTCCCACATTTGACGGTGAAGATGTCTTTGATTGAGCGATGGCTGTTCCTAACAATCTTCTGAGCAGCCTTTAAAGCCCTTTGAAGCGCCTTCATTTCCGGAGCCAAACAGCCACTGTACCACACCGTGATGCTGTTGCCGTGGACACTCTCCACACCACACATCTGTAGAAGCTCCTCAAGAGACAGCTCCCCAGTCCATTCATGTCGCACCTCCCGGAGGAAGTAGAGATGTTGGTGACCCTTCTTTAGCAGACAGGAGTGTTTTGGCTTCAGGGGATGTCCTCAGAAAGGTGTTCCCCAAGGTACTTGTAGCTAGAGATCACTTCCACTGCTGCACCTCCAATGCGCAGGTGGGAGAAGGGGCATATGTTCTTCTTGAAGCCCATCACCATCTTTCTGGTCTTCTTCAAATTTATACAAGTTGTTATCTTTATACCAGTCCACTAGATGGTCCACACCCTCTCTGTACTCGGCCCCGGGGTCAACACAGGACGCGCTGGAGACACAATGGCTGTGTCTGAATGTGCAGACTATTCCCTATATAGTGCACTCTTAAGGGGTTACACCATTTTGTAGTGGTGTCCAGTCCATTAGGACAGGTATGGTGGTCACATGCTATGGGACAACAAGCAAGTCGTTAGCTGGCTGTCCGAATCGCCAAACAGAAATAGAGGACCACTATATCGTGAATGACAAGTTAGGCAGGTGTGTCAAACTCATTTTTGTCGTGGGCCACATTTTAGTTACTGTTTTCATTGGAGAGCCGTTATGACTGTGAAATCATATAAAGAAGTCAAGAATTATGGCTTATTCAACTACTGTAATGAGGGGTTTGGTAACAACAAAATGCTTACAATATCCATCCTATTTATTACATATGAGGATTAGAAGAAGAAAAAGAAGAAGAAAACCTTTATTTCTTTTATATCACATTACTTTCACCATGCCGCATCAGTACAACTGGAACTCAAATGCTGAGCGATGAGTACATCGTACTTTTACAACTTTATTTGCAAGCCTGTTATTGACATCTGATGTGCTCTTAGATTACTTAAATGGAAATGAAGTCCATTTCTTTTCTTTTTCTTTTGTCCTTCCTTCAAGATCCACATCATTGACTTTGATGATGAGAATAACATCATTAATAAGAATGTCCTTCTACACCAAGCTGGAGAGATATGGAATATTGGTGCCAGTCCTGCAGACAAAGAAGTACTTACCACCTGCTACAACAAAAGTAAGTTCGACTCTTTCCCCTTGGATCTGCCATCGTCTCCATTCACTTCTGGCTGATGCATTTTGATTTCCCTCACTAAACATTCAACTGTGTCGTCTGGCTGAATGTGGCAGATCTTTGCACAGCCAAGCTTCCAAGTCATGGGCGGAAAAACACTTTTTTGAGATGGTATTAGAGTGTGTAGAGTAAATGATTGCCGGCACCTTTCTTTCAATAAGAAGCTCATAAAATGTTTGCGTAATTTCTTACATTGGTTGGAATGGCACTCCGGAGAGAATTTCTCCCCACAAGTAAAATTTCCGAAGCAGTTTTAGTTTCACATGTATTTCTTTGCAATGTCATCCTTGTGACTCACTGGTGACCTGTCCACGGTGTCTCTGTTTACCTTTTTGAATGACAGTATAATCTGTGAATAATTAAATATGTCATTCCCATCCAGCCAGTGACAGCCGAGTGGTGTCCTGTGCAGCAGTATGGCGGATGCCTACCAATTGGGAAACGGGAAGCCACGAATCTCCTGACGACTCAGCCCACAACCCCCAAACCCTGGAGCTGCTTTGTCACTTAGATGACAGTGCCCACGGCAACGCAGCCTGGTAAGTATTTGGGGGGAATCCGGATGGCTAGTGTGATATCACCCGTCATTTCCGGTTCCAAGCTGCTGCAACTAACATGTCAACACAATGTCAGTAGCCAAGGAGCCGGTCATGTTTCACAAAAGGACGGTGTATTTTGCGGAGTCAACGAAACGTGGTTTGAACTTGTACAACTCAAATAGATTTGTCAATGTTAGTGCACTGGCCGGTGGAAGAGATCAGATTTGGAAACAAAGGCCTCCAAAATAAGATTGTGGCAGCATCTGACAAGTGAGTTGACGCTATCGGGGTGGGTCGGTATTTTATTGACATCATATTTGTTACAAAGTATGACAAGACAGGGCATAGCATTGCACCTTTATACCGTGATTTGGCTTGGACACAAAAGTGGCGTTTTTGTATTACGTTACTTTGGATGACGTAGCCACTATAGCCGTCCGCATAGCAGTATTTGGTTCCATAATATCTTATGTTTCCATCTTATCCTATCTATCTATCTATATCTATCTATCGATCTGTGTCTCCAATCTCTTTTCTGTCTTCTTTTTTGTCTGTTCTGTCTCTCTTTTCTCTTTTCTGTCTTATCTGTCTTTTCAATCTATCTGTCTGTCTCCATGTATCTATGTATTTGTCTATCTACAAAGTAATAGGTACTAAGTGAGAGCAACGTTTTGTGGTTTGTTATTTTGTGTTTGGTTCTACCTCCCTGACATTTGTAGATCGTTTTACTTTATGGGACTCAGACTATTGACTGGCGCACATCTCCAATTTTAGTCACATCCTTAGCCTTTTTTTTTTTTGTGAGGCACAAAGCCTCCCCATAACTCAGCACCTACCAGAAAGGAAATCGAAGCTCATTTCTCATTTTAGTCCACTGTTCATCAGTATCTCTCGATTGCTATCATTTTTAGAGATGCCAATCAGTTAAAGTGATGCATACTGTAACTGTGTCTGTGAGGAAGAGATAAAGATGGAGGAAGGAGAAAAGAAGCATGGGATTTAGTGTGTGTGTGTGTGTGTGTGTGTGTGTGTGTGTGTGTGTGTGTGTGTGTGTGTGTGTGTGTGTGTGTGTGTGTGTGTGTGTGCGCGCGCGTGCGCGCTCATGTGTGTCAGTCAAAGGTCAGGTCAAGCAATGCAGCTGTATAAAGATTGATAGTTTTGTGCTTCACCAACTTAACACCCCAAGTGAAGAGCTGTGATTTGCACAAGGACATCAGATGTGTTTGCGTATGCTTGTGTGCATATCATTGGGTCGCCTATGCTGGGCACTACTGGGTTCCCCAGATGAATGGCTTTGGCCTGGTTCCCTCCTACTCCTTCAAAATGCATTGTATTCACACTCACATTGATTATTGTTTGCACTAGCGTGTGCGTGTGCATGTTTGTGTGTGTCCAGTGGGAAAAGTAAAGACGTTGCGTTGAATGTTGAATATTGTGCGTGTGATTGCCTTCGTGAAGTCCACAACTCACGTTTCTCACCTTGACAATCTTCTAATTCAATGAGATATTAGTTACTGCCTATTATTTGAGAATTCTCGAGTTACTGTTTGGAGATACTATGCCATCCACTCTCATCTTCTTTTTAAGGCTGCACATGTTCTCAATATTGTTGAGATCAGACAATGATTGTGGGGTTTTTTTTTCCTCCATACCTATAGTAGCTAAAGTGTCAATGGTCATTTTTGCAGGTTGTGATGGTGCATTGTCTTGCATGAGAATGACTTGACTGCGGAAGGCACAGTTCTCATCAGAATCAGAATCATCTTTATTGGCCAAGTATGTAGAACACACAAGGAATTTGTCTCCGTTGGTATAGGCTACACTAGTATTGCAAATAATCAACTATGACAAAGACAGAGGGTACCATTGTGCAGTAGGACCACTCAATGACAGCGGTGTGACAATGTGCAGAGTCATCGAGCAGAGACAAAGCGGTCAGCGGTGCAATAAAATACTATGACGGATGTTCAGTTGTTGCAGATAATTGTTGCACCACTTTAAAGAGACCAGTAGCAGGAATTGTAGTACAACTTTAGGTGCGCAATTATGCAGAAATTCCTTGGGTGCTTTAAAGTGTCTGGTGCCGTGGAATATTGATCGACAATTGTTCAAGTATGTAGAGAGAGTCTCAGAGATTACACCTTTGGGCACCCTCCCATCACACACATTAGTCCAGCCCAAAACATCTATCCTTCAATCCATTTTCTTTACCATTTATCCTCACTGTGGTTGTGGGTGAGCTGGAGTTTATCCCTGCTGACTTTTGTGTGGCAACCAAGTGCAGGGCACCTTAACTTTAGAAAGGCATGCATTCAGACTCAGAGTCACACCTAAGGACAATTGAGAGTCTTCAATGAACCTAACATGCAAAATTATTTATTGAAAAAAATGGGTGGTCATTTTAAAGGTTCCACCTTATAGGCATTGATTATGGCATAGCCAAAATAGTTTTATGAATGGCTGAAAGGTTTTTGGGGACCCCAGAGACACCAGAACCTTCAATGGATTTTTTTATTTTTATTTTAATACAGCAGCTCTCCTCATAGATTTGCCCGACAGAAATGTTCCCCAATTTGTCTTTATCTGAACAAACCCACTCATTGAATCACACCAAACTTTTTAACAGTATGATGACCCGGATTTGCCTGAAAAATAAGTGTTTCCTAAAAGCAACAACCTAGCATATGCATTTTGTATGCACTACGGTGCCTCAGAGAGATCACACTTTGCAAGATTACCACGTTTTTTTTCAGCCGAAGTGCAAGCAAAATATCATCTCAAATGACTTCTAGTTTCCCCTCAAGTGACAGAGTTAATGCATGAAATTTGTCACACAGGCTGTAGTCATGATGTTTAGGAAGTATGATTGCGAAGTTTGTCTCCGTCGTGTATCCATATTAGAAACTGGGCGGGGAAACATGGCAGCTTCCTGTAAATTGAGGCGCGACCTGGTCAATACGATTAGCGTTATGTTGATGTGGTAGAACATATTATTTTCCACATGACTGAAATTAAGATTCGATTTTTTAAAATAATGAGCATTGAAAAAAAAATCAACCAAGGAATCAGAAATCCAAATACGCACTACTTTTCGGTACTTAGGTTTTGTTACTGACCAAAATATACAGTACAATACCATACATCTTTATTATGTCTTTTAAACCACATATTGAGGGCCTTGCACGAAAACTGAAACTTTAATTAGGGTTTTTCCTGTCAGACCAAATCTTGTTTTTTCTTATATAACAAGGCCACACCTGATTTCTGCAACTTTTTTACCTTGATTGGATGATGGCAATCTGCTTTTTATGAATGCACCTACATACCACGTAAAGAAATTGGAAAGTGTGTACCTGTACTATTGTGCTCTGTGTTTTATTACTGGTTGTGGAAATCATGTTCACCATTCCATTGCACTCTTTATTCTGTTGGTATGTATCCATCTCTGTATGACCTGAGGCTCTCGCACAGGTTTATTTTTTTGTTTACAGATGTATTATTGGGCTCCTCCCACCTTACCTCTGTGCATACTTGTGTGAAAACCAACAGCTTTGTGGTTTGCGCTCTCAAAAACTCCTTCAAATAACAGGTCCTAAGGTCAGGGCAGAGCTGGGCGAGACAGCATTCAAATATGCTGCTAGCGTTTCATGGAATAACCTTTTACAATGGGAGAATTTTAATCTATTGTAAAGGAACGTGAAACTAATGCTATTGGGCAATGTGACTGCTTGTTGTTGAATTATTTTGTATTGATGTATGTTTAGGACTATGTATGGATGTTGTTTGGTTGTGTTTATGGCATATGACTGTTGTTTTTGTTTTGTTGTTGTAACTGCCTTTGCAGCCAAAGTGGCCATGTCACTCTTGGAAAAGAGATTATTAATCTCAATGATTTTTTTTACCCATTTAAATAAATGAAAAGAAATGAAATTAAGTTATTTCTGTGACCAGTGTGGGTTCCTCTTTCATTTAACAGAGGGGTGCCAACACTATGTGTAAATCTCAGCTTCACTGTCACACTTCGGATGCACCAATTTGCCAAGAAGGCAGCGTGAAAGCACCTATAAAGCAGACATGGATCAAAATTTCCATCTTTCTATTTGCATTGTGGCGTTCTCGCACCCTTTTCTTAACCACCAAACCTAAAAACAAAAAAAACCCAACAAAGCACTAAAGTAATTGATTGAGCCAATCAGCATTCCAAAACAACAGTTCATGCTACCTTTTTACGGAACTGCTCATCTCCAAGGCACAGGCACCGAATACATATTGTACCTTAAAGCGGCGCACAGTGAAGCATGACCAAGCAGGTGTGGAATCAATTCTATGCAGACCATACACTGCCGGTTGCATCAAAGCTAGGCATACAGCAAAAGAAACCACTTTTCCCAATTCCGGTGAGGCGACTCTGTATCCCATTGCTGTGTTTGGACACTCGAATGACAGAATCAGGCTGTTGCTGTAACATTCTGTTCTTATGAATTGCTCAATGCAAATGCTATATAAAACCATACCATTCTATAATTAATTATAAAAGGACTACACAAAGTAACAGAACTCAGTTTTTCTGACTCAATGTTGAGACCTTGGTTGCAGCTGGCATGAATGTGACTGCTGAAGTAGATTAATCACGCTACACTGTATTAAAAACATGCTCACATTTTTGGATGTAACTTGAAATGCCAACATGTACCAAGTATTAGTCTTATACTTTGATGTTGACAGTTTTTTTTTTTTTTGACAGAAGTGTGAACTTCTGATGAAACTCACATTTATCACTTACGTACTTACCACTAGGTGGAGTAACTACACTCTTAATCATTCTTCCATCCACTTATGTATTGGAATGTGGGGTGAAAGATGACTGGTCGGTTGAATTGCGGTCCTGCAACCATGCGTTTAGAGTTACCCTTATAAAGGCAGACGTTTTTCCCCCTTTCATCAGACCATCGTGTTTTGTATCTCATGAGATTGTACAGATAGCTTTGGTATACGTCTGTCAGTGATTACACTAGTTGATGCCCCCTGCTTGTTTCGGAATGTTCGTGTGCTTGATAAACATTTGTGTGTGTGTGTGTGTGTGTGTGTGTGTGTGTGTGTGTGTGTGTGTGTGTGTGTGTGTGTGTGTGTGTGTTTTGAATCAATCCACAGCGTACTGTGGGAGCCTATGGGAGATGGCAAGCGTGTGATTTCGTTGGCTGATAACCATGTACTTCTCTGGGATCTGCAGGAGAGCTCCACACAGGCCACAGTAAGACGCACGCACACACACGCACACGCACACAGAGTACTGTAAACCACATAAACTGTAAACACACACAAACACACACCATATCTCACAATAGTAAACTCATTATTTGATAACCACCATATTGTCTCTATCAGATGCACACGTCCTCATTCCCTGTGACACCAGCAGAGTCCACTAATCTCTCTCATACGCAGCTCACCATAAACCCCCACCCAATATTCCCTGTAGTTGTGAAATGTGGGTGTGAATAGCTGTGTAGTTGTTTTCTATATGTGCCCTACAATTGATGACCAGTTTATCTCACCTCTCACTTGAATTCATAACCCTGAAGAGTACCGTAATTTTTAGTCTACAAAACACACCTGACCTAAAGCGGCAATAGAAAAATGTGGATATAAAAATAATTTTGGACACACCTTGGCCGATTCCTATTAATGGCCATGAGTCTCCATGTTATAACTTGTGAAAGTAATAAAGAAAGAGGTTATAGAGATGTATTTCCATAAACACCGGTAGATGCCCAAATAAAAAAAAAAAAAAAAGCCCAATGTAATTAGTTATCCCGTGGCGTCCCAGATACATTCTCAGTCACTACTTTTGTCTCGAGTCAAATTCGTCGACGAACTTCAACACGCAGCAAGTGCAGCCTTTGGAAACCCTTTTTACTAAACACTAATCCCCAACATTAAACCCGTTTAGTGTTGGGGAGACTTCTATATAATCCATGAGAGGTCTATGGCCGTACTTGCCGCCCTGGTGTCCGTACCAGCGATTATGGGAGTCACTCGCCAAACAAACAAAAGAGAGATCCATGGTCGCACTGCAGACACTGCTGTATTTATTGTACTCGTTTCCATGCTCAGTCAACTCTAGTCAAAATTCTTCATTTTACTCTGAATTGCTCCTTAAACAGCCACGCACTGCTACGCAAACAAACTTCCGCATTTCTTTCTTCAGGCAGCGCTCCCCAGCCCTCATTCGTGCGCACTCCAACCGCAAATGGCTGATGAATATTAAGTATGAGGGCGGACTCGTCCAGTTTAATTGGTCTACTGTGACATGATTGGTTATTTCATGGGTGACATGTGACGAGGCGATAATTGGTAGCCAAGATGGCGGCATTGATGAGACAGAGATTGTCGAGCTCTCGGTGCAAAACGGATATACAGGATATTCCCGAGTAAAATGAGGTCTATAGGCAAAGATTTCCAACGTCACTTTGAAACCCTCACCCACCGAAAATGCCTAAATCGGATAGAAAAAGTGAAAAACGCGGGGGAATGTGGAAGTCAAGCTTTCGCTAATTTTGATGACCATGACTATCGCAACCGGACGGACTATGCTTTGCAGTTGAAGAATGATGACTTCGGGTCGCTGCCTGTTACTTCAAGTAAGCCTCCGCTTGCCAAGACACCGACTTTATCCTGCCTTCAGACTACCAAAAGCGCTCTTACATCTGACAATGCTGTCCACACATTGGCCAATTTGATTCATTCAAGAAGTGACGCTATTGAGAAAATGCTTTGAGATCCAAGAGTTGAATGGAAAAATTACTCTGGTTGAAAAACGGAAGGATAAATATGAGGAAGCTGTTTTGAAATGTATGACATGCGTAATAGACCCGGCAAAGCTATGGGCCACATTGCAATTTGAGGCTGCAGGGGCTACCAGAAGAAGAAGGAAGATGTACGTCCCGAGGTTATCACTATTTGCCAACAAGGGCTCCCAGCCGAAAACCAAAAGTTTTGCCCTGCTGATGTGGCCCATCGGGTAGGAAGGAAATACCAATCCAACTCGAAGCCCCGCAGCATCATCATCAAGTTCATCTCTCGTCGGTACAAGGAGGCACTGTTTAAAGCGGCAAAGAATAACGTATATCTGTAACGTATATCTACAGACAAAGGGACTGTAATACATTACTCGGGGGGTGTCTGAGGTGAATGTGCACTAGTGCTGGCTGCTGCCCTTTTCATAAGATTTTGCACAGTGTCCATGGTGTTTTAGAAAACTTCAATTTATTATCGTCATTCGTCATTTCACAGTTTGAATACTGTTTTGTACATTTTAAAGTCCATGTATGTATCCTGAACCTATTATGATTAAAGTTCTGGTTTCATTCTTCTGGGAAGACTTGCTACAAGATTTTTTATGGTGGCTCAATTATTGTCAATTGAGCTAGAAAACTATATGTGAAGTCACAAGTCACTAATAATTACTGAGTTGGTCAGGCTTGTCAAGATTTAAGGGTCCAAATCTAAATATCGAGAAGTGCATCAATATTTTTGTTCACATTTGTTTTAATTTACTTGTGAAGTTAAGTCATTTCCCCATGAAGAGAGCGAATGTGCACAACGATTTTCAGTGTTCCATCGTTTATAAAGGTTATACTTGGACTACTGCTTTCAGATTGGATGTGCTCTGTTAAGTAGTGACCCCAATGTGAGGTTGAGTACTACCACAGGGGCGTGTGAGGTCTTAATCCTATCTTCTGACACCAACGCTGGACAGCAGAGGTATTAAATCCCATATCAAGGGAGAAGAGAAGACTTGGAAAGTAATCGGGGGAGGCTGTATAATGAGAAAAGGAAGATGGAGGGAGCAACGGACGCCCAAGCGTGATTGGAAAGATGCAGGCTGGAAGGCAGAAGAGGATGTATGGATGTGGGAAGAGAGTGTGCTTGATTAGGAGAGAGGGAGTGAAAAAGAGAAGGAAAAAAACTTGGCAGTCAAGACAAATTCCTCTTGTACTGATGAGAATGCTAATATCTCTCCTTTCCTCCCTGTTCCCTCTCCCACCCTGGTTTTCCTGTCTCCCATTTCCTCTTTCAGTGGGTTGTGTGTTCATTTCAACCTATCTATTTCTTTCCCACCAGATTATCATGTCTTCACCGTGGGTGTTTGGATGAGCGTGTATGCATATGAGCGAGCGTCATCCACATGCAGTGGATATTTTAGGTCTCCGCAGCCCCGTTGAAATTCCAGGTTTTTGCAAATAAATCAGTTCAAGAGAAATCATTTCAAAATCTTTTGCACCATTAGCATGCCCTATAACCTGTACAGCTCAGTTGGAAAAAGAAAAGGAATAATTTATAGAGGTGAAGTGTAAAATAAATAACACATCCTTTCCTAACGGGGTTCACATTGAAACTCTTTCAAAATGGGATTCAGCGCACTTGTGCCATAGGCATAACACATGCGCTTAAAGTGCCTCTTATTAACCCCGAAGAGAGTTCAGCTGTTCTAGTGAGCTTTTTTTTTTCTTTGTAGTAGCATCTTACAGTTATGGTCTTGCAGAGAGCTTCAACATTATCAAAGGGAGCTCATTGTTCAAAGGTATCAGTGAGGAGGAGGGGGACAAAAGAATTTCCAAGGCCTTAAATATACAATGGAACACTGTGATGACAATCATAATCAATTGAAGAACATATGGAATAGGACCTTCTTCCAAAATTGATGGAACGATGCGAATAAAATTGGTCAGAGGCTGCCAAGTGGCGACAGCAACATTGAAGAAACAGAAGGAATTCCTAATTCTGGCTTTTTAGTACATGTAACAACAATTACCCAGATATTTTCATATATTTCGGCAATGAGGGGATGCATAATTCCAGTATAATCCTTTCACGGAACACAGAAACCCAGCTCTCTTCTTTTCCCAACCTAGTGGTCTTTTTTTTTTTAACCATTTCTGCTTTCCTGCTTCTCTCTCACTCACACCTTCCGTCTGTTCTCGGACAGCACTTTGCCTACTCTTCGCAGCATTGTTCTGTACTGTTCACTCACTCGCTCTCTGGCATTGTCGTTGTGCTGTTGGAGAAATAATGAGAGGGTTCCCATGAGTTGTGAGGCGACAGCTCGATTGATGATCACCGCATAAACAGCGTGACTGTGGGGCAAATACAAAATATACCGAAAATGAGAATGATCAGCATGCAGACAGTTAGAGGGAAGGGAAAACATGAGAATTATTATGTTTTTATGTCTGTTTGGTCCATCTTACTTTTCGTGGAAAAATAATCCAAATGCAATTTGTCGAATCAATATCATTCCACTTTTGGACTTTCATGACAAAAGACTGTGTGTGTGAACCGCTTGAAGTGTCTTCGCTTATTTTCTTTTTCATTGTTGCAGACATAAATAGCAGTTTTGATGAATATCCAATGACGAACATACTCTTTGGAAAAAAAAAAACTAAAATGTTCAGTTTTAGTGGTGCTTGCATGTTCTTGCCATGCTTGTGAGATGTTTCTCCTCACAGTACTTTCATCTTGCATTGCGTTAACGTGTCTTACGCTAATTCAATTAAAAAAATTAAAGTCTCTTAATTTTGAAAGAGGAAATAAAATTGTCAGCGTGAATGTTTTTGTGTATATGTACACCTTGACTGGCTTCTTATCTCCATCTTCTTTAAAAAAAAAAAAAACCAAAAAACAACTCAAAGCAGTTACCAAAATCCTTTACTGCTGGCTGAAATGAGGTCACATTCTTTATTGAAGATAAAAGGAGAATCAGTTCAGAACTGAAGAAAATGCACAGCACAGGTCTGCTAAGGTGCACTGACAACTTGCATAAATCGCTCATGTCATGTTTAAAAACAGGTGCAATTTCATATCCTCCAAAATGTCTGTCACTTGGGATGTTTATACTACAAGGTGCCATTGTAGATCATTTTATGTTCACAGCATTTGGCATTAATTTGTACCCAAGAAGTAGCTCTCAGTTTCAAAGAGGTCGGTGACCCGTGTTTTCGAGGCCATTCAATATATTTAAAGGAAATCCAGACAGCCTTAACATTATGAACACTATGTTATGTAATGGTCTCTGTCACAGACCATGGAGGAGACATGCGTCAGTGTCGGGGCCTGCTGACTGAACAGATCTTTAAGGTGATCTGAAAATTATATGACACTACTTATGAAACAGGACATTTCCACTTTAATACTCTACACTAAGCATTAAATACGATTTTGCTGTTGTAGTAGCAGTATGGTATATTGAAGAAAAAAAATTCAATGCACTGCACAGGCTGAGCTATGTTGATAGTGGAGATGTTAATGAGGTGAGTTGCGATCCTTTGCAGATCTCCAGCACTGCCATGCTTGAGGGAAAAGGACAGCTGAAGTTCACCTCTGGCAAGTGGAGCCCTCACCATAACTGCAGCCAACTTGCTACTGCAAGTGACACAGCCATAAGAGGCTGGGATCTTCGTACCATGAAGTGAGTTTTCTTTAAGGGCTTACCCACTGTGATGTGACATTAATCTGTCATTCTACACTCACATGACTATTAAAATAAAAACAAACTGAGTAGTAGCATGCAGAGAGGTGGATACCGGGGGGCTCCGGGCATTCACCTGACGGCCAAATTACATTGGGGAGCAAACATGTCTTTTCCCAGGTGATGCACCAGACACATCAAACAGAAAAGTATTTCATCCAACTACGGCTGGGCGATGTGGCCCAAAATTCATACCCCGGTATCAATTGCATTCCTTCATGGTGACGGTATACATCACAATATAAAATTAAGGGTAATTTTTTAAAATCAATAATAATTATTAATTTAATAATGTCTGATTAGCTTGATTGTATAATCCATTACAGAAGCAAAACTGATCAAACTAATGAATTAGGCAGCCATCTCGTTACCTCTGCGTCCCGCGTCCTAGACGCATAATTTTCCCGTGGGACGCACAGTTCCAAATAATGTGCGTTTTTGGGACACAAGGAAATTTCTCAGTCAAAACAACAACAACAACAACAAAATGGCAGGCCTGAGGATTTCACGGTAACGATCGCTACCGGTAGCGTGTCGTTTCTGTGGCCTCATTTTGACGGTAATTCCTGTGCCCATGGATTCAAGAGCGATTGCCGACTTTGTTTTCAGCTGGAGTAAAGAAAGCAACTCGTTTCAAGATTCATCAGATCTCAAACAGCAAAATGAACAATGAGCACTCCAAATAACAAATGTTGCTGATCGATTGGATTGGATAGTTGACGCACAGACAAGATTTCAGCTTTCTATTTCATGCAAAATACTTCTTATGCAAATGTCTTCTCTTCTGTGCTCTTTTTCTTTTTCCTATATTCACTGTTGCTGCTGAAACAATGCCAATCTGTCAAATGTGGGACTAAAAAACAGGGATGTGTCCAAGGACCGGCAACCCGAGGCCAAGGCCAAGGCCAAGGACTTGCCTCCGAGGCCAAGGCCAAGGCCAAGGACTTGGAAAATTTTCCGAGGCAAGGCCAAGGCCAAGGACTTGAAAAATTTTCCGAGGCCAAGGCCAAGGACCAAGGACTTGCCTCCAAGGCCAAGGCCAAGGACCAAGGACTGATTTTGAAATTGAGGCCTAGCCGAAGAAGGACCGGCTCGAGGAACACATCCCTGCTAAAAAAGTCCTAAAATGCCACCTCTGGTAGTACTTTTCAAAACCGAAATTTGAAGTTCCAAGAAAGTTTCTTGTAGTACAAAATAGCCATTTGCCCACTCGATTCCCAGTAAATTGGCACATCAGACGCTAAACAGTGAAGACAAAAACAATATATTTTCCATACAGCTTTTGTCTTTATGTAAAATTTGTGACGCACAAAGCAAACAATGATGATGCTCTGTCAGAGGAAATGTCACGTCCACTTTGCAGTGTCACCGAATCAAATGTGCGTGGACCTCGACACGGCATGATGGAAGTACGCTTTGTGGCAGCCGAACATGAATGTTCCCGTTTGACATGAGACATATGTACTTCTTCACATGTACCTTGTAACCACAGCTTATCTGTAGCACATCTTGTACCCTCAAGCATTGCGTATGTGCGCATGTGGTGCGCTTGTTTGTACTTGTGATATATAAGATGATGTGCTAGGTCAGCACGTGTACGTGTGGGGTCTCTAGTAGTGGAATAATAATTACCTCGCCATCGATCACCATGATAACAGCAGAGTACAGAGGAGATTGAGAGGGATGGTTGGTGAAGGAGGTAATAGACACGAAAAGAATATATTTACAAGATGTGTATCACAGCCCCTGATAGAATGGAGGAAACATAGACATCACTCTGCCTTGTAACAAATTAAGGAGTTCTAGCGCACTTCATTCTCGCTGTCCTCCCCCCGCCGTGGTTTTTGAGAGAGAGTGCCGATTTGGCTCTCAACGCATGGTGAAGGGGAGCAGGGGGGATGGGGTTTTAGAGTTAGAGACCTGGTTAGCAAAAAACACCGACTCATCGATAAAGATCATAATACACCACTGTTATTTCACAGAACAGCTCCAGCCAGCAGATGGGAATACATATAGAAATTTTGAACAAAAGCAACACTCAAAGAAACGACAGTATATTTATGTACTATAAAGAATATATTCATATTGGTTAGCACATCCGCCTCACAGTGCAGAGGTGCTTCGGCCTCCGTGTGGAGTTTGCATGTTCTACCCGTTCCTGCGTGGGTTTTTTTATGTTTATTCACTCCGTCGTAGCCAAGCTTCAATGTATGTTCGATTGCACATTGTGAACTTTAATTGCATGAATAATATACCAATTTTGCATTGTGCATTTGTGTGTCTGACACAAATAACTTTTCAAATGCGGTAGCTCCTACATTTCAGAAAATCTTTTGACTGCCTGTCTAAGTTAATTCAAACTCATACCAGCCCCTCCAAAGATATCTATTTTAAAGCAGCTGTATAGATGTCAGACCAGCAGCCACTGTGTACACTGCAGGGCGCATACTTAAAATCAGTGCAGTGCTGCAGTAAAGAGTGGCTGCAGTACTTTACTACAGAATGGCCTCTGCACAAACCCCCATAAAAATCCAGGTAGACCTCATCAAATCAGTTCCAGACAGACAAAACAAGCTCATGTCAATAACGCACCTCACTAACCAAATCATCTTAAATCCGACAGTACTTCCACTTGCCTGGACCCAAGATAAACCATTGTGCCAGAGCCTTTCCTCATCATATACAGTATTATTAGCATATACAGCACCATTATGCAGGACCGTCACATTTCCTATTCAAGAAGAGACAATTATGCAAAAAAAATCTCAGCTGTTTTTAAATACATTTTTTCCATATGTTCCACTTGATTTGAGAGTGACCTTTGGAACCTTGCTGCAGTCAAATCAATTATACCTAACCTTTTCATATATTCCCAGCCCCCTTGACTTTATCAAACATATATTTAGAAGTATATAATAATATAATAAGTATTTATGACCTTAGGCAGACCGTAGAATAAAAATGAACAATGAGTTTAGTATTATTGAAGACATTGAATATGGGGAGAGATTTGCTTATTATTCAAATGAATGCATTAGTGATTTTCATGTGGTTTTGAGATCTGGAAATATATGCGTGAGTTACTGTTTGTGCATTTACCGTGACTTTCTAAATATTCAAGTCTGCTTGTGAACAGTTGAATGTGTGTTTGTGGATCAGCGGGCATGCACATTTACTTTTGAGACAAACGTCACATAGTTCGAAATATTCACGTGTTGAAAGACCATCCCTCCTCCATCCTTTAGGAGGCAGTGTTGCTGTCTTCATTGAACAGGTATGTGTCATCTCCCGTCTCGCGTTTAAAAAAAATTGGAAATTGAAAACCGCGAAAAACGAGCCTTTATCTGATCTTCTATCACGTGTTTATTTAACACAAGTCCGGAGACAAAATCCGACCATAATTGGCTTCCCTCAAGGTTGTTTTTCCTTTAAGCCAGAAGAGGTCAGTCTTTTTATGCTGCCGCTACTTCTTCTATGCCGCTGCTGCAGCAGCTGTGGCCCATGGACTTTTTCTGAATGGACTCACAATTGACTCCCCTTGGCTGAAACCAGAGGGCAGCTATCTTATGTTGCGACTGACACTGACAACCTCTGTTGTATTTATTTATTTATTTATTTTATTATTGTTTTTTGTTTGTTTTTCCTGAAAATACTGTTACCAATGCATATTTCACACTAGGATCACTGTCTGAAAAATGCTAGCCTCTCAGAGAACTACCTTCTCTGTTTGCATCAAGAATTCAGAGTATATGATCTCAGTATCGTGAATTGTGACTGACAGAGGTTAGGTTTACATTTTGCAGCCATGGCTTCACTTCTCACGACGGCAAGTAAGCAGCATTGTTAGTCCATTCATCCATGGCCAAAGCAGAAGAATTTCTTCCGAGTCAAAGCAAAACAAGCCCAATGAACACAAATCATGGGAGTATTTTCATTCCTTACCTGTGCTAAATAAATATGTAATAGAATATCAGCTAATGGGCTCATTTTCCATGTCCATATTTTTTCTCTATTATATATAGATAAATTACGATCGCAAATGAAAATCCACTATCGAGTGAATCCACAATAACCAAACCAGGAAGTAGCGGGGCAACACTGTATCTTGAAACTGTGTGACGTTTGTCTCAAAAATAAATGTGCATGCCCGCCGTCCACAAACGCACATTCAACTCACGAAACAAAATTGAATATTTTGAAATGATAAGTCGTGATAAAGCCACATGTACCTTTAACAAACACATGTACATCCCGCATTACTATATTTGTGCATCTGAAAAATGCGTGAAAATGGTGCCTATATTTGTAGAGTTTAAAAACAAAAACCTATTTCCAAAAGAACTGCATGAACCACTGATGTAGATGTTTAAACCTTATTTTTTTGGGCAGGTGGCATCTATGCGTTTGTTTGCATTTTCTGTGTATTTTAACTTCGAATATTTAAGAGGACATGATTGTGTGGAGGGGTTGCAATTAGATCTCAGGAATAAATCCAAGAGCGCATCATTTCATGATGTGAACCTTTTGCCCCAAACCGTGCATGGATATAAAATGCAGTTTCAACCTAATTCTTAATGGATCCCAGTGTAAAAAAAACAAAACGAAAATAAAAAGTAATGTCATTTTTCAGTGCAGTGATTAATGCAAAGAATGACACATTGAAGACCCCATAACTCCAGTGCATCTCTATCTGGCAAAGTACTGAGGGATTATGGGCACTCAGTGTTTAAAAGCACACAGGACAGAGAACAGGAATAGATTCAAAAAGATGGTAAAAGACAACAATCAGTCATGGAGCTATAAGGCCACTTTCTCAAATGTCTTACTTACATCGTGAACCCATGTGACATGAACAATCCTTCAAGATCTGTTTGGGTTATTAATTACTTTCCATAAACCCATAGATGATTCTCCACCCTTTTCCGTTTGTATACCTGTTTATCTTTCTTCATAATTATTTCTTACCATCTGATGTACCGCCCTCCAAACCTGCCACCACCCTGTCATCCTTGTCTGCTAGCCCAATCTCAAAGCCAGGCTTTAATTTCAAACAGCAATGAAATGATTGCTCTACCCGTTCGATTTTTCTTTTCCTTCTCCTCATCCGTTCTCAGAGCAGTTGTCATAGAAACAGAGACTGTGTGTGTGTGTGTGTGTGTGTGTGTGTGTGTGTGACTATGACCGTCTGTTCCAGTCGATTCCCTCAGCAGAGAGATTTATCGGCTAGACTAAACCAGTAGGAGGTTATATGTACCCGGTATTCCTCCGGAATTTGTTTATCCAGTCACAATGTGGGAACTGTCTTGTCTTTTGGACAGAAAAAGAGAGACTGAAAAGTCACCAAATATCAAGACTCTAGAAGTTTTATCACAAGTTTAAGTCCTTGAGGTAAGGGCTTGTAAATAAATAATGAACGCCGCTGTAATGTTCTCTGATTTGATGGAGGCACAGTTATGTGAGTGTTTGCTGCTCTACTTTAGTGTTTTCCACATTTAAACACAACAGTATTTGTGAGCGTGTTTCCCCAGTTTTATGTTTTTTTATCTGCTAGTGCCTAACAGTGTGTGTAATAGGTCCCCTGTTCCCCCATCAACCCCCATCACACATACTCAGCCTTGCTGGCTGAGTGACAGTAGATTGAGTGTGTTTGGTGGCTTAGACAGAACACAACTATAATCCCCCACACTCATACAAACACACACTCACACACATTTAAAAAAAAAAATGTCCCAGGTCTCTCCACTATTAGCTGGAGCCTAGGGAGTGGATGTGTGAGCGTGTTGCTTTGTGTTCATGTGTGTGTAGTGGGGATTGCTTTGTGACACCGGAGAGGGAAAAGGCGAAACTAACCCAATTTCCTGCTCCATTTCCTTTTCACATGGCAGGCACGTTCCATTCCACGCTGGAACGGGTTAAACACTGGCCACCCTTGAGCCCAGGGTCACAGCTTTTACACAGGAGAAAGCACCCTGTGAATAAATCATGTGCCTCAGGTTCAAAATTAAACATGAAATTGGTACTTTAAGTAAAACTGAAGTTTCAAGTCTGCTCTAAGGTAGAAGCTCTTTTGTTTCTGACAGACGATTACGATTCGCGGAGCTGCCAAACGGATTGTCCACATTTGGTTCGGGAAATCACTGAACGCTAACTCGTGAAGCCTGTAATACTGATTGTTACAGATAGTTTAAAAAATCCTGACTCACCTAGCGTAATTGTACAAACAAGTTGAAAATGGGCAAAAAAAGGGGTCATAAATACACGTACAGGCAATTGCAATGTATGTTTGACAATACACCAATTACAGACCTGGCGTCGATCCGCCAGTAGGCTCCAGTGATGTAGTGCTCATGTATTTACGGCAGAAGTTGGCAGAGGAGTCCAAGGTTAGCCAAAAGCTAACGAGTTGAGGCGAACCCCCTATTGTTGCTAGCCTTAATAACTTCATATCAGCAGCGAGGAACAGTGACACAATGTGAAGCTTCATCACCAGAATATTATGTTCAACTCTGCTCAGACAACTGCTTGCTAATGAAAACTCAATTCATCAGAGAATAACAATCACCATGACACGGCATCTTTGTCTGAATACTTTGTCGGATTACACTCTCTCGTTGAAGCGTAGATAATGGTGAGTCATATTTGAAATAATTTGTTTTGATTTCTTTTAATTGTCCGTCTTTGAAAATATGTCTCCACATGAAACTGGCGTGTAGCGGCAAAAAGTTTGGTCACTGCCACCATTGTTTGTTAAAAAAGGCGATTATGCGTGCAATAGTGTGTGCGTGTGCGCGTGTGTGTGCGTGTGTGTGTGTGGATATATTTAGGTGCTTACCAGGGATGTGTCCAAGGACCGGCAACCCGAGGCCAAGGCCAAGGCCAAGGACTTGCCTCCGAGGCCAAGGCCAAGGCCAAGGACTTGGAAAATTTTCCGAGGCAAGGCCAAGGCACATACGTGTGCGTGTGTGTGTGTGTGTGTGTGTGTGTGTGTGTGTGTGTGTGTGTGTGGATATATTTAGGTGCTTACATACGTGGACAAAATTATTGGTATCCCTCTGCTCTGTGAACAGAGGAGAACCCTCCAGTGGTCACAGAAATCACTTGGATCTGACATAATTAACAACTGTGAATCGTCGTTTGTCTCTATATGTGCCTCGCAACTGACTGGCAACCAGTTCAGGGTGTAGTCTGTCTTCCGCCCGAAGTCAGCTGGGATAGGCTCCAGCAACTCCCCGCGGGCCTGTTTGAGATGAGCGGTGTTGAAAATCGATGTATGGATGGATGAAAATTAACAATAAATTAAAATGTAAAGGAAATGACATGAAAACCCAGGAAGCAGTCCTAATGCTTTTGCAGGTTTACCTTCTACTGGTGCCTTTTGAAATGTTGACGGAATACAGACAATGATCTTGACAGCAGTCTCTTTTGAACACATGAAACGGTGAGACACGTGCCACGACAGCTAAGAAAGAAGCTTTGGGTTTCCCTTGAAAAGCAATATGCAGGTGTTAGCCTCTGTCGTTCCCCAAAACCTCCCTGTCAAAAGCAATTCAAGATGAAAATCAAACGAAGTCTTGTGGCCTTTTCTGCCGTTTTGTATTTTTGATCTGACCCTACAATTGAATCATGATTTTTAAATAAAAAAAAAAACAAACAACAGTCAAAGTCACTTTTAGAATGTTTGATTTTCAATTGCTGTTTGAAAATGGAAAGATAAAGTGTGTGACCTACGATCAAATAATTCCTTTCCTTTCGAGAATACATTACATCTGCATAGCGCCGATTCATTGATAAGAGCATAAATCTCAAATCAACTTATCCATGCTGCTTTTATTTCTCTGAATGCATTAAATATTCAACATATGCCAAAGAAATTCCAATAATTTGAGCGCAAAGCATTTTTGGACTCTAGAAAATGTGTCATCCACCTATAAAACCTAAATGACAAAGCTGAGCTTTTGACAGGGATCATTGTTTAAGTCTATGCTTAATTTGCAGACGTGCTGCAAAGTCCATAGCTTGAATAATGCATATTCACTCTCCCCTCTACTTGTTATTAGACATTTTGTCGCAGAGGCACACAAAAGCTTCTAGCTGTCTTGACCTAATTGAAGCCCAGCAGTTTGCCCCGGGTCATTCTCTTATACCTCCCTTATTTTAATGAGATTTTTAATTAGCATGTTAATTGCCTAATGTGATCAGAGGGGTGACGAGCTAGCTAGCTATCTGCTGTTGGCATCCAGCTGGGCCATAACACTTGAGGCTTTCCACTCTGCTGAACATAACCCAGCCGAGCTGAGCTTTATTAGGCGAGCCTGGAGAGGAAATGGTTTTGAAGATATAAAGTTTGCTTTTTGTTGTGGTGGCTTGTTTGTTTTATTCATCCATGCTTAAAGGAGGAGTAAGAGCTGTCGTGAGCGTCTTCCATTTCATTATTAAACTGTTATTTAATATACTTCAGTAAATGTCACCTAAAAAAATGTTTTATTTGCAATAGATTGAATGGTTGTTTGTCTGTTTGTGTGAATGGATGGAAAGACAAACAACCGACATGCCCATATCTAAAAAAAACAGTACACAATGACAAACCAGCATTAAAAATGTGTGACGTTCTGCGGCAACAATGCATAACAATCATTGGGTTGTCCCCAAGAAGGAAAATACAGGTAACTTGGTCAATACTCCACCATCAACAATTGTATTTTCCTACGTTTTGGTCTATGTGCCGCTACCTTTTACTACTGTTTTGCCAAATTCGGAAACCCAGCTTAGCACCTTTTAGCTTGAAATGAATGGATGGAAACTTATCACATGAAAACATGAAACTTGGATATTGGGATATTGATCTTTCTTTTTCTGGTGTGGCAGCAGTATTCGCCTGTAATATTCTGCAAAATAACACAAGTATACATATAGGCAGTAGCCAAATGCATCTCATGATTGAGATCTCCCTCAATAACACTAACCCTTTTAACTCTGTCACGTTTGCTTGCATGCACTTCAAGATCTGTATCCATAGTCCAATACAGTTCCTGGTATTGTACCAGTAATTGCCTTTGTCATTGAATTGATCTCTTTCAGTGGACAGTGATGGGACAGTGAATAAGGCCTATGTATTTCAAATGTTCCGTTTCAGTAGCACAGTAGACAAAAGTGTTTGAAGAAGTAGAATGTGACCATGAAGATGGACGCAGACACAATGCAGAGCTTCCCTGTTCCATTGTCATGTCATTATATTAACTTCGAACTAGCAGGAACTCAAGGCTGTGTAGTTGCCTTTATAATAAACCAACCCCGGATGTCAGCTTCTTTATTGAGCCTGGCCTTGGTTGACAGATTCACACTCGGGAATGTCTGGACAGTGTGAATCATTCTCTCTCTGTTTTTATTGTTCTTTTAAATCCACTACCCCCCACCCCCTTCCATTTTTTTCCATATCATTTTCAAAATTGCTCTTCATAGGCATTCCCTCTTATTTCTCTATCCTTTCATCTTTACCTTCAAATGTCACTTTGCCCAAACTTTTCAGATTTTTTTTTTTTAACCTTCTTCCTCAAATCTGTCTCTCTTTCTCCCTCCTCTCAGCCAGATTTACTGTATCGATAACGCTCATGGCCAGCTGGTGCGCGACCTGGACTTCAACCCAAACAGGCAGTATTACTTGGCCAGCTGCGGAGACGACTGCAAGGTTAAATTCTGGGATGTCCGCAACATCCAGGAGCCCATCAAAACTCTGGAGGAGCACTCACATTGGTGGGTAGACTGTGTGTGTCCGAACATGCATATGTTTGTAAATGCACATGTGTCTATCTGTCAGGGTGTGTGTGCGGGACTGTGTGTCGAAAACGGGTTTGTCCTTGAACTATGTCACCGCCACAGTGTGTCCCTGAGAGTCACTGTGACTCACTGTCTCCCCTCAACTCCTCATTTTTGCATGGCCAACAATTTTGATGGACAATCCCAGTAAGATCCTGATGTTAAGCTCTGAAAAGCCAACATAATCGGGCGTAGTCGTAGTTGAATGGCATTTGGAGAGCATTCTGGGATCTCATTTTGATGAATTAGTCCTACTGGGACATGAGAGGTGTTTACAGTTCATGGGCATGATTGTTTTATAACTAGCAAGTGCATTTTGAAGTGCTGCCATGGAAATAATCATGTTCTTAGTCGGGAAAAAAAAACATTCTTTACACAAGGCTGTACAACAAAAAGTTCCTCTGCAGTCAAAATGGATTTCATATCCACTAACTCAATACTTAATCACTGCTTACACGGCTAAATATTTAATAATGAAATAATACATTTATAACTTAACCAATTCATTAATTACTGCTTGCATTCATTAATAAGTTATCTTATTTGTTAAGTATTTACCACTGGTGTAGGTCAGGCAGAAGAACAAGTACCAAAGATGTGCAAAATCAAACCACTGCTATAAAATTGCACTGAAATCAATACCGAACTGTAATTTGTTTTGACTTTATGTTGTTGTTGTTATTGTTCTCGAATTAAAAGAAAAAAGTTTTTGATTTGGCCGGTCTCCGCCACTTTTACACATGCTGTCAACAGGGTGTACAACACTCCCACCAACAACATGTGCAATCTGTTCATTAACATACCTGCAATTTTGCACCCCCGTTTGGCAACTTTGCAACTGAGTTGTTCAGCATGGTAGATGACACAGCTCATGTCTAAAAATCCAATTCCGATGAGGTTGGGGCGTTGTGTTAAACATAAATAAAAAGAGAATACAATGATTTGCAAATCATGTTTAACCAATATTTCCTTGAATACACTGTAAAGACAAGATATTTAATGTTCAAACTGATAAACTTGATTGTTAACTTTAAATTTTAGGGCTGCTGTTCACCCTCACCCCATTTTCGCTTGTGAATGACTGAGCAATTTAGGGAGGCTCCTCTTATTCCCCATCGTGGCGCCCACCTGTTCCTAGATAGCCTGTTCCAAACAGGTGTTTGATGAGCATTCCTCAACTTTCTCAGTCTTTTTTTGCCATTTGTCCCAGCTTTTGTGGAATTTGTCGCAGCCATAAAGGTTAATGATTATTTGATAAAACAAAGTTTAGCAGTTAACTAAATATCGGTTGAACATGATTTGCAAATCATTGCATTCTGTTTTTTGTTCTGATTAACCCAATGCCCCAACTTCATTTGAATTAGGGACGTAATAAGGTACACTGTCCGCTCGTGTAATATGATTTTGGCTTGAACTCCGAAGACTGTTTCATTTTTTAAATTGTACAATGTTTTGACCGTTTTGAACTTGAAGACGACCGTTATCGAGCTCGAGGTTGATAGCATAGAGAAAATAACAAATAAATTCATGAAAACTTAATTGCCCAAAAACATACAATTACATTTTTTATCTGTTTGTTTGTTTTTTAATTTTCCTGGAGAATGCAGAAACTATACTGAGGACAACGAAAACTCCTCTGCGCCACTGTTGGTTGGTGTCTTATTTTATTAATGGCTTTATCTCCTAAATAATTGAATGCCCTAAGTACTTCTGGTGCAATAAAATGTAGTTATACGCTAATTACATTTTAAATAGGCAGTTACTCCTTTTGACAGCAAAGGTTTAACCGTTGTCGGCCCAATGCGCCTCGGTCCTGCTTCAGCACAGCCTCTGCTCTGTGAAGCTGCAGGCACTGCCAAGAGCTGAACACAGTGTACTGCAGCAGTGTGAAAATGTGTGTGTGTTTGTGTTTGTGTGTGTGTGTGTGTGTGTGTGTGAGAGAGAGAGAGAGAGAGAGAGAGAGAGAGAGAGAGAGAGAGAGAGAGAGACCCTCTCCTGTGTAAGATTAAAAGATGTGTGCGTGTCTGGAGTTAAACCAAGCTTCTCCTGCAGCACACTACTCCTACATGATGAAGGCATACACACACACACACACACACACACAGACACACACACACACACACACAGATATCGCATCTTCTCAAAAGAAAGATATATTTGGCTAACATATCCTATAAAGACAGATTGCTGCAGATTTCATCTACTTTTAATCGGTGACAGGCATGTGTTAGCATGTAAGATTTCTCGCCTCCACTTATTTATTTATTTATTTATTTTTATCACTTCTCTAACAGTCTTCTCTTGTGTTTGTGCATACTATAATATGTAAATATCTATATTCATGTCATGGCTGTTTGTGTGAGTGTGATATACCTGCATAGCTCGTTTAATGAGCACAAGCAGGAAAGGGTGTCTGGGTTTTTTAAGGGTATTTGCGTGGGAAGCGGATTTGAGACGCGAGAGGAATAGCACGGCCAAAGCTGATTTTCCGTCAACAGCATTGGGGATCCCTCAATCCCTGCCTGTGAGGGGACGGCGGCTACACGTTTCAGCTGTGCCCTGGCTGACAGAGATGAAGGGAGTGAGAGACACAAGCACAGAGAGAGGTAGAAAGAGATTAAAAAGTAGCATGGGAGGGAAAAGCACTTACAACCGGAGTGATAGAAAGATGGATAAGATTGGAATGAGCTAGTGTCTATGTATCATAAATAATTGGATTAAGAGACATCAAGGGAAACATCGGGAAAAGTTATGATAATGATCGTAACCACGTGGGAGCTCAACTGCAAGGTAGCAAATGTTTCGGCACCACATTGGGATGTACATGCTGTATTTAATTTTATTTTTTTCCTTCTGATTACCCCTGTGAGAATGGTGCATTTTCGACATGGTTTTGCTTGGGAACGATGGTGTGAAACGGAGATACAAAAGATGCTGCTTTTGCGATGTCCTTATGTATCCACGCATGTGTGGACATAAACAAATGAATGAGGTCATGACATTTTTTTCTGTCCACTTTTTCACACTTGTGTCCGCAGTCCCACATTACATGCAGTTGATGCAATGCTATCTTTAGCCAAATTATGTCTCTCTCCGCGATGCAAGGTTAAGATAATCTCTGCCAGTGGGGGCTCAATCAGGAAAAGTCGCTTGTTTCTACCCATTACCTGGAACAAAGCAAGTTGTGAAATGGATAACGTTACAGCACAGTAAAACGTGGACCGATGTGAGCTTTTTAACTATTGGACAAGGAAATCTCTGGCCAGATATCGACTGTGGTCCTTCCATCGAATATGCTGTCTCAATACTTTTGTCCATGCATTGTCACACTTTTTTGTGGTTGATTTTGTGATGCTTTTTGTTAAATACTGACTACTCATGTTTGCTTGTAGGGTGTGGAGCGTCCGCTATAACCACAGCCACGACCAGCTGGTCTTGACAGCCAGCAGTGACAGCCGTCTCATCCTCTCCAACATGGTTTCGATCTCCTCCGAGCCATTTGGCCATTTGGTGGATGATGAAGATCTCAGCGATGGGGAGGACAACCACCAGGAGGATAAGTAAGAGTAACATGTGTCAGTCAGAAGATGTTTCTATTGCACTTCATGAGAAATTAAACCAGCAGGGTCAAACTGCAATTTCACATCATCACCTAGCGTAGCAAAATAGAAGAGCGCCAAAGTTTGAAAAGAAAACCAACATTTTTCAAAGAATCATCACGGAGAGCCAATATTTGTGTGCTTGCCCAAATCACATTGGGGCAAGCAGCAGTTTTTGCAATCAGCTCCGTGCACCCTGACACGATGAATGAGGGCATAGACAGTAATGAATGGAGTTGATTGAGAATCTACACAAAAATGCGTGTTTTTATCATAACCTCATGTCATTAAAATAACATGAGTGAGCCTAGACATAACACTAAGGTTAATGTATGGTATATATAGTCATTTTGAGAGCTGAAACATGGAAAAAAAATTCTAGCAAAAGTGAAACCATTAAGCAGGTGAACAAACTTCTGTGTTTAGCACCTTACCCCCACCTAAAAAAGTCACAAAACAAAACAAAAAAAACTATGATCTTGTGTTTTTTTAAAAACAATGTTTCACTACCGTATTTTCCGGACTGTAAGTCACACTGGAGTATAAGTCGCATTTTAGGGGGAAATGTATTTCATAAAATCCTACACCAAGAACAGACATGTCATCTTGAAAGGCAATTTAAAATAAAAATTAAAAAGAGAACAAGCTGAATAAGTGTACGATATGCTAACGTTACATGACGCATAAACAACGAACTGAGAACGTCCCTGGTATGTTCACGTAACATATTTAGAGTTATTCAGATAACTCTAGCATAAAGAACATGCTAGCAAGTTGACCAAACCATCAGTGTCACTCCAAATCACAAAATCCAATGAAATCTTCATCCTCTGTATCATTTTTAAATTTCTCTGTGAACTCCGGAGGTAGAAGATGCGGTGCTCCCTCTTCTACGTCGCTTACATCAGAGTCACCGTTAGTGCTTTTTATCAGTTACCGCCAATGTAGAAAGTACCAACACCGGCCAAGAACACCCTCTTGCGGTTTAATGTGAAAATAACGTGAAATGATATGATGTGTTCATCATTTCACACATAAATTGCTCCATAGTATAAGTCGCAGCCCCGGCCAAACTATGAAAAAAAAATGAGACTTATCGTCCAGAAAATACAGTAATCACTGGCGTTCCCACTCCTCTCACTTGTGAGCTATAGCTGTTAACTCGATGACAGACCCTCATACCCTATTATCAACTCTTCATGAATCCAGGTTTCCCAGGCACCATACTGAAGTATTTTCAAATTGAGACGATATTTGCTTCATACCTTGAGATGTAAACTTTAATACGGTGGAAGCCCAATATTCACGGGGCAAAATAGCCATTTTCCGCGAATAATTGAGGCCTATGTATGAATAGTTTTGCCATAAATTTTACCCAAACAATGATCTCAAAACACTTGAAGAGCATTTCAAACACATTGTCAAACATTTCTGTGCTTATGAAGAGCGAGTACAGTGAACAGCTGAGCATGCCCATACACAATGGTAAGTCGTTGACGATTGGTGCTGCCATCTTATCTACCCGATCCTACCTTTTCAATCACATATCGAACATCACTGTTATTTGCTTAATGCTTTGTCTTTGTAGTTGGATCAGCAAGTCTGGGCCTCTAGTGAGCCCGTGAGGTGGGAAAACTTCTATCTAAGCCAGTGCCTCTCAATTTTTTTTTCTTTGTATGTCTATAAATGGTGTCATTTGTCTATAAAACTGCTCTAAGCACAGCTCTGCACAACCTTCTGCCTTCTGCCATAGAAGTTTGGTTGAGCTGACAACTAGTTTGATGTGTTTTTTGAGCCTGTTTATGACCAACTATAACATTTGTTGCCTCAGTTACAGAGATGCTACAATACAATAAATGTCCTTCTGTAGTATTTTGCCACAAAAAGAAAAAGATGGTCATGGTGAATTTTCCACACCTCAATTCCAATGAAGTGTGGATGGTGTGTAAAACATTAACGAAAACAGAATGCCTCCGTACAAATCCTTTTCAACCTCTATTCAGTTATTTAAGTTTCAAACAGATAAACTTTGTTTTTTTTTTTTTTTTGCAATAATTCACTCATTTTCGATTTAATGGTCGTTACTTACAGGCTTTCTTATAACACTGACTGGTAATATTGTTGACTGGAACTGTTCATAATTCCCTCCACCTTATCGGACAATGACCAAGATGACGCCATATATGTGTGCCCTGGTCCTTTGGTGCATTCTGTTTCATCTGTTTTTGTGTATTAATAAGATAACATAAGAGAATAAAACCTTTATTTATCTCACAATGGAGAAATTCCCAATTTACAGCAGCAAAATTATGAAAGGGAGAAGTAGAAGTACAAAAAGTATATAAATAAATATAACTTATAAAATATAAATATAAGCATACTAAAAATGGGCAAGTCGGGGTGAGTCCGGGTTTTCAGGTCTGTCTATTCAATCGCCTGACGGCAGTCGGCAAGATCGAGCGGCGGTACCTCTCCTCTGTCTGTCCATCATAGCTTTTAGCATCCTCCTGTTGCCCACCTCCTCCAGAGTGTCCAGGGAGCAGCCCAGGACACAGCTGGCCCTCCTGACCAGTCACATGTATGCTGCTCTTACACCTCTAAATAGACCTGCTGTGGCACTGGTATATTTTATTTTGGACCAAACAAGTGAGACGCCGTAGAAGAGACTAACATGCTGGTGCAAATCCGTAGACCTGGGATTTTCCACACCATTGTACGCTCACTCAGGAACAAAGATGGACAAGGTGGTGCTTCTGATGAAGGGCAACGGGACTTTTCCTTCTCTTGTCTTTTGTGCTTCACTGAGACATAGCTTTGTGAGTAGATCTTGGACGGCGCATTACATCTGGACAGATTTCATATTTTCTGCCCAGATCGTCATCCAGACCTGTCTGGCAACAGCAAAAGTGGTGGTGTCTGTTTCTACTGTAGGCATGAGTTCGCACCATTCATTCTGGCGTGTTTACATGCCAGCGAACACAGACGCGCACTAGGCTCAGCGCGTGGTTGCAGAGCACACTCTGGATGCGGAGCGGACTTTCCTGTAAATGCATCGAAAAGATGTACCAGTGAGACTGTGGAGGAGCTACCCGCGTGTTTGGAAACAACAGACTGGGAGGTGACAGACATTCTATTTGAGTATCGTATTTTCCACGCTAAAAGGCACACTGGATTATGCGGCGCACCTTCAATGAATGGCCTATTTTGTATTTTTTTTTTCATACATTAGACGCACCGCACTATAAGACGCAATCTACAATGCATCCACTAGATGGAGCTACGCTCAAGGAAATGCCAACTCAACCGTAGCAATGCCACTCGAGTGAAGCGCGCCTCAGCAGTCCATAGTCTGCTGCTCTCTGCTGTGCGCGCGTGAGCGCGAGCGGTACGCACGTGGTTCAACAATCAGCGCAGACGCAACCCACGTCACGGATCAAAGAAGCTTTGAACAAACGGCAACGGCTAAGATAGCTTAGCTGTTGAGTGGCGTTGCTACAGAACGATCAGATGTCAGTAAAACGTATTTAATAAAGCAGCAACACAGTTCACTTCACCAACAGCAAGTTATAACACTGACCCGTTAACATTGAACTCCCTTGCCGCTGCTCTATTTCCGTGTTCAACTGCGTAACCCGATCGCCTTAAGTTTGAACTCTGCATTGTAAGCATGTCTCTAGCGAGGACCCATTTTGGGGTCGACATATTATCGTAATAACCATACACAAGGCGCAATGGATTTTAAGGCGCGCTGTGAGCTTTTAAGAAAATGGAAGGCTTTTAGGTGCGCCTTTTAGTGCGGAAAATACGGTACTCGTATACTGTGACGTCATATACTGTAAGAACTTCTGTGAAGATACATTGTGCCAAACATGCACCAAGGCATGTTACAACAACAGCAAAGCTTAGATGGATTTTTGAAACTGACGGCATTCAGAAATAGAGGCGAAAGCAGCTTAAAGGAGGCAAAATACTTTTTTTTTTCAGCTGCAGTTCACTGTCAACAACACGGTGTGGCTGTTTGGAGAGCACACCGGTAAATCACCAACTACAAACCTAAAACTCCCCAAGGTGTGAATGACCTGGCCCTAGCTCAGAGCCTCATCACCCACTCTATTTTATATCCCCTCACTTTGTCTTACATGATTCCATGATTTAATTGCCAATAAAATTGTTTGGTGCCTTGCATCCAGCGTGACACTTTTGAATATTGAGGCCACACACTGATTCATGTGAAAATGTTCTGTGAACCATTCTGTCATGACAAAATTTTCAACTCAGTTTTCTCGGTCATAGTTTACATTAATGGTGAAAAAAAAAGTGAAAGTATTTATCTTGGTCTCATTGTTTTAAGTCACATAAACCCGGCCTTTGAACGGGTATGTGCAGTTGTTTTATATCCACTGTAACTCCTCCAAACTGTGCAGTGCTACTCTTTAGTTCGACACAATTGCACTGAACCACTGAAGCAGGAACGCAAGCCATGTCTTGGCCTTGATGTAATGAATTATCCGTTTAATTGTTTGTGATATTAAATGGATGTGATTGTGAATCCACAAATAATCCCTTACAAATAGATGGGGGTGCGGTAACATGCGTCGTACATTATAATTATGACTAATCATTAACAATACAAGGATGAACAAGCCACACGCGATCAAGATATTTGATCTTTGAAGTTTAAAGCAAACTGCTTCCTTCAATATTTTTATTTTTTTTAAATCCAAATTTGAAATGTGGTATGCATGACATGTTGCCTATATACACAGACTTGCACTGAGATTGAATATGAAGGCCCTTCTGATTGCAACTACCCGTCATGATTCACACGGACTGAAATCAGTGCTCGCATGATGAAATGAGTAATATCAGCAGGATTGCACATGACCGTTTGGTATTAGGTATGACAGATTTTGTCTCATCTTTCCAGCTTGCCGCTTCTTCACGTGTTGTCTTTGCTTGTGTTGCAGGTGCAAGGAGCCTCTGAAGGACAGTGTGGTGTCCACCTACGAGGAGCATGAAGACAGCGTATATGCGGCTGAGTGGTCGTCGGCCGATCCGTGGCTCTTCGCCTCGCTCAGCTATGATGGACGCCTAGTCATCAACAGGGTCCCCCGTACCCTCAAATACCAGATCCTATTGTGAGTGGACATACCGAACGTGAGACAAAGAGGGCATGGTTAAAATTGCTGTCAAAGACAAACTACAGTACATAATATTCTTGCAAAAACTGTAATTAATGTAAATACATTCTGCAACTTAACACTCTAAATTAAACATTTCCTGGTTTAGTTTGTTTTTTTTTTCCCCATTGTTTCTTCATTGCTATCTTTTCATGTCAAAGCAACGGCACAATCATTTCCAAAATGTCAGTGTGAATCGTATTAAATCGCCATTAAATCATTCCACATAACAGTGTTGATACTCTTATCTTGAGTAATCATACAATGTGGGGAAAGTTCTTCTGTCAGTTCACACTTCACGTTCTATCTGGATATTGTGGAAAATTTAATTCACTGCAGTAGCTCAATCCCCCCACCCCCATCCCCACCCCCAAAAAGTGAGGAGGTCTATGCGGTCCTCCAAGAAACATGCCTCCCCAGTCCTTCATTCAGCCACCGCCAAAGCGGTCGTATTAGAGGATGCTGCACGCAGCAGAAATTTCTCCGGGACGTTTCAACCGACTGTTACCCATGAATAGCCCAGAGCACCGGTTGCAAATCTGCCATTCGTGGTGTTCTCTGGAAAATGCCACTCAGACTGCACCGCATTGAGCTGTGAGTCGCGCCCTCGTAACGCCATCACGGACGGAGTACGTATCTGACAGTTTGAGTAGAAACATGCACATTAGTGGCTTATTGGAGGTCATTTTGTAGTGCTGCGGCAGTGCTCATCCTGTTCCTCTTCCCACAAAGGGACAGAGAGCAGCCCTGCTGGTGGGTTGTTGTCCTGGGGCTCCCCGCTACATCTCCTGATATCTCCTCCATGGATACAGTGCTGGGAGACATAACAATCCTTGTTGAGGTGCACCACCTGAGAAGCTTCTGTGGTTGTAGACACCACTGCCAAAATGCAAAAAAAAGCCAGTAAACAGAAAGGATTCGGACATGGAAATGGTCTGTGGCCTCCAATTTGAGACCAATCTAGACCAGGGAAAGGCAACATGCGGCACATGGGCTCCTTTACAAAATAAAGTGAACTGCCCAATACTGTACTGCATCGTACAGGTGAGTTATTGAATGACATGCAGTACAAACATTTTAAAATAGTAAAATCTTTGTGTGAGTTGATTTATGTTTAAAAAAAAAAAAAATCCCTAAAATGTGTTCTTGCACTTAATGTTTTCGTGTTTAGCAGTTTTGTGCGATTTTTGAATAGGAGATTTTATCCACAAGGTCACTGGGGAAAAAAAAAATCACTATGTGGTTTATTTGCTTGTTGTTGAATAGCACATATTTTATGCATGCATTTCAGCATGACATATTTTAAGATAGAGACTTGATTTACATACCGGTAGGTTAAATTATTATTATTTTTTTAATGTTAAAAAACATGCACATATTTCATCCCTCTTAAAAATGAAACACCTGGTTAAGAAGTATGGAGTCTTATATGGCCCACTGATAGTGCTGATGAAAAATTGTGGCCCTCTCCATCATTGAAGTTGCCCATCCCTGGTCCAAACCTTGTGTACTGCGGCTGACGTCATCGACAGGCCAATTTATCGCAGCTTAACTTTGCAGTCACACTTATTCCATTTATTATTGCTGTACTTCGGTGCTCTGACCAGTATTCATTATAACTGGCTTACAGTTTAGAAACAGTGACTCCCAAGTCCGGGCTGCAGTGTGTGTTGAGATTTGTGACATCAGCGCCCCATTCCTTGTTGCTATTGAAGCATATTCCACCACCGTTTTTATTTCCATGATAGTTTCGTGTCGCGGTCCGCCCGGTGGAAACGGAAGCCATGAAGGTGAAGCCTGGTGTCCGGGTATTGGTAGCTGAGCCAGGTTTTGGTTAAGCAGAACGCGCCAGAATGTGCAAGGTTTTCTTGGTCCTTGTGAGAAGTTCATTCATCTTGTTTGGCGTAGAACGTAGATTAGCAAAATGGATTGATGGGAGCGAGGTTCAAAATCCACGTTGACATAGCTTGACAAGCACGCTCGCCTCCCCTTCTTCCGGCGGCGTTTCCATGCTCCGTACAGAGCAGTCGCCCCGCCAGCTATTAACTCTGAAACTACTTAGCTGGAAACTATCGAGGCACACACCTTCCTCAAATGATCCCCCGTTGCTGTAAATGCTCCTCCAGGGTGCGTCATGAATGCTGTGTGCCAAGTGCTTCGATGTTGCGCCTGTAATTTGTTAAATGTCAAAAGTCAATTTTTTTGTGTGTGTGTGCGTGTGTGCACAGTCATGGTTGTACAGATCAGGTCATTTTACTGCTCCACAATGACGTTTAGAGCTCTATGTCGACCTGTCTAGTTGCTAATCATGGGTTTTTAGTTTTAAGAGGGGGCAAAGCCACTTGAAATTACTCTGACGCCATAATTGTTTTAAATTGTCATCTATTTCTGAATCCACAGTGTTTGTGAGGAAAGAACCAGTTATAGGGAAAAAAGCTTGGATCCAGCAGGATTTTTAACAACTTTTTGGACCAGACTATTAAAATGAAAGGAGAGCAGGGAATTATTCCAGTGCACAAAAAGAAGTATGCGATTATTTGCATCCATCCACTTTTTATAACGCTTGATTTGGCATGAGACTCTGCTTTGTTTTAGTGTTTTATGGTGTCTGCTGTATTTGTGTTATTAATTTATTGTTTTTACTTTCTCTGTTATCGCTTGGGTGAAGACACTTGAGTGACATTTCTTTGCCTTTAATGGCCCACATGTACGGTCAAACACATGAGACACGGCATTAACACGCCGATTTCGATAAAGACCTTTTCTGAGTAGGACCCGCAAGGACCCTTGAGCTGTCTTCACCTGCCTGCGTGGGTTCCTAAATATCTTCTGACTAAAACTGTTAACAGGACTTCTTGGATATGTCCAACACAAATTGAACAACGTAATAATTACAAAAATAAAAATATATTAAATTTTAAGTGGGCTTGGGTGGTCTTTTAAAAATAGGCAAAAGGTACTGTGATGGGAAAGTACTTGTAAAGCACTTTGTATGCAACAGTGGTTGTTTTAAAGTGCTCTATTAATAAAGTTGAGTTGAGTCAAGTGTATCCTCATTCGTGTATGTGTGCTGAAGAAATGTTGCAAATTACAACCATGCAGATCGAGGACATGTTTCCCCATTTGGCCAAGTTATAAAAACGCACTGTGATAAGAAGTATTCACTGGTTCACTGGTTGTAAATACCATCAGTAAACAAACCTACACTCAGCCCATATCAATGTGTACGTTCTGTGTAAATCTAGTTAATGTGTTGCCAGGGTCTTGTGCAGGTGCGGACTCTGGATGCTGAGTTTTGTACATATTGGAGTCTGTCCAGAGTTTTGCTGGCTAGTCCAGACAGGGCTCAGCCACAATAGACTATGCGGGAGGTTATGAAGGCGTGAATAAGTGTTTGAGCCACACAATCAATGAGTAATGGCTGGAGTATGGAGATGTTCCTAAGATGATGGAGACAGAATTTTTATACCTCTTTTATGTGCAACTAAAAGGAGAGAGTAGAGTCCAGGATGACGCCCAGGTTACGGTGGTCGACTGGTGAGCGCGTCACCCTCAAAGTGTGGAGGTGCAGGGTTCAATTCCGGATCCGGCCTCCATCTGTGGTGTTTGCATGTTCTCCCCGTGCCTGCGTGGGTTTTCACCGGTTTCTCCAGTTTCCTCCCACATTCCAAAAACATGCGTGGCAGGTTAATGGAACAACCTAAATTGTCCCGAGATGTGATTGTGAGCGCGAATGATTGTTCATCTATGTGTGCCTTGTGATTGGCTGGCAACCAGTTCAGGGTGTACCCCACCTACTGCCCGTAGACAACCGGGATAAACTCCAGCACACCCCGTGACCCTTGTGAAGATAAGTGGATCAAAAAATAGATGGATGGATGAATAACATTTTATATTTGGTGGCGCAACCTTGGCTTGCTGTAACTGCATCAAGCCTGTGAGCCATTCACCAGACTGTTGCATTCTTCATTTTAAAATTGTTTTCCAGGCCTCCATTGCAAACTCTTTCAGTTCTTGTTTGATCCCGAGGGGTTCTCCCTTTAGTCTCCGCTTCAGGAGGTAACATTCGGCTCTATTGGCTTAATGTCTGGTTATTGACTTGGCCAGTCTAAGAGCTTCCACATTTTCCCCCTGATGAAGTCTTTTTTTGTGTTGGTGTTGTGTTTTGGAGCATTGTCTGTCTTCTTGCATGATGAAGCTTTTCTCGATTAGTTAGGGTACATTTTTTTTGTAAATTGTCAACTAAAATTGTTTTATATACTTCAGTATTCATTCTGCTGCTTCCATCATGAGTTACATCAGGGATGAAACTTGGGACAAAACTTCACATGATGGTAATCTGCTATGAGGAATGTTGTAGTGCAAAACAGACTTGTCAGCTGCGCCAAAAATGCAGCTCTTGTCGAGCCATTGTGAATGGCGGTAATTGTCAAACAGATGTTTCCCTCAAACATGGTGGTGAAAATGACTTTGGCCGCGAAGAAATGAAATTAAGAATAATTGGGTTTCATTCAATTATTTATTCATAAATGCAACATGGAGCCAGGCTGAGTGTGAGAGTGGAGCTTCAGGTTTCAGCTGATAATTACCTCAGCGGTCTTTTTGACTGATTTGCATGGAGGAGATTTCTACTTCCTTGAAACCAAGCTGATGCTTCGACATGCTTCTCTGCACAGTGAGCGAAGAGCAGACAGGCCAAGAGAAGGGAATTACTGACAGCCATAGAAGGGGGGTTAAGAGGTCTGCAGCGAGGACCCTCGGGACATGATAAGAGCAGCATGGCCAAAATGTATATGTGCATGAAGTGGAGGAAGGAAGACTTGTACGCTGAGTGTTATTTTCACCAGGGTTGATAGTGGGTTTCATGAGTTCCACAGCCATGCAGGTTTTGTAGTCATATTATGTTCTTCTTCTTTTTCTTTCTATTTTTTTTTCTTACGGTTCTACAACTCCTGAGTTGGTTTGGTCTTACTTGAGCAGAGAGTTGCCAACATGAGCCTGAAGACTTTATTCCACCACTTGCATAGAGGCAATGGAGGACTGACAACAACAAACCGTCGTAAAAGCACCAGGTGTCAATGTAAAAATGTAAAAAAAAAAACATTACTACTAATTGTTAATTTAATTGCACATTAGCTGCAATGTTCCGTGCTCCGTAACTCTGCAGCCCCTACAGTATATACGCGACTGTAAAACAGTCTCATCACTTTTGATGTTAGCTGGAAGCATGCTTAACTCTGACAAGCACCCTGTAGTCAAGGGAAACGATTCTGTGTGCCCTAAGCTACTTCATATATGGTTTTATCATTCCTGCAGAAGATAAACAGCATGTGGAGGGGACGAACCGGGCCGATTGAGACATCTTTGTAATTTTAAAGTGTCCACAATGAAGATGTTTCGCAGGAAAGTCTGACTTCTGTACTGTAGATATACACATTTGACTTAACTCTATAAATCAATCAATCACCAAGTAATCATTCATCTAACTCAATGTTTCCATCTCAATGCTTTGAGTGCCGAAAGGTCTCATTTCATTCATTAATCAATTACATTTTCAAGAGAGACGGCAACGTCGACTTTGAAAACAGACACTATGGCATTGCCTCAGTAGTAGACAGTAGACTGACCTTCTATTTGTTCCTGTCAAAGGCAGTACAATGGAGGTGCTAATATATTCAGCTCCCTGATCCAAAGCCATTGTCCCATAATTAATGAACAAGCGCATTTGGTGGAGTCAGCATTATTTATGGCTTTTCTGCGAACGCACATACGTACCTCTCAAAAGCTGTAATTGTGTTCATTTCTCATGTGTGATGTTAACATCCACTCTCATGTGCGAATGGTGGCTATCTCGAGTCACAGATGTTGATTTTACGCCAACGGAAGGAGGTTCATCTTTGAATTTGCAGGCCAATTTTGTTTGAGCTGGATCATAATTAATGAAGTTCAGCTATTTTTTTTTTTGAAATATCACCTGTATCATCAAGTGAAAAAGTTGCCAAGTAATCGCCCGGGTGTAACTTATCCTTTGATATTTGCCTTCAGCTAATAACAAATGAAAACTTCACTGTTGTGACTACAGTTCCCGTGTGTGAGCCTTACTGGCTAATAATTAAAGTGGTGAGAAAGTCCGTCAATGAAGTCCCAGCGACACCGAGTGACAGTTTGCATGCGTTGTGATCGATGGTGCATAGCACAAACCCACAAACATCTTTGTCAATCAAATGACACGTGAACGACTCCCCATGAAATCCATTAAAAGCAATTTAGCCGCAGTCGCAAAGTTCACAACTCAATGACCACTCACTCTGCCCCACAAACGTGTGCGGATTTTTAAAAACTTAATTATAAGGTGCGATTTCAAGTGTGGTACTTGAAGTCACATGTGCATCAAGTAATATTCTTGGTTTAAGCAGTAAGTAACAAAATGTTGCTTTCATTTTATAACATACCGATACTTTTGTTGCTGCAGAGCTGTTAAGTTAGCGATTCATAAACACTCTAGTGACAACAAAGAGGCAGTTTTAACACCTATATCAGGGGTGTCAAACTTATTTTTATCGTTGGCCACATCATAGTTATGGTTTCCTTCGGTGGACTGTGAACCCAAATACAGTACAGTAAATGTATCCATCCATCCAGTTTCGAATCCACTTGTTGATTATTGTTTAACGCATATTTTTCACAAGCTTTCCTCAAACTATCAAAACAGAGAAGAAACTGAGGGTGGCACGGTGAGCAACGTCCGCCTCACAGTGCAGAAGTGCAGGGTTGGATTTCGGCTCTGGCCTTCCGGTGTGGAGTTTACATGTTCTCTCTGTGTCTGCGTGGGTTTTCTCCGGGTACGACGGTTTCCTCCCACATTCTGAAAACATGCATGCCAGGCTGACTGAACACTCTAAATTGTCCCTAGGTGCGATTGTGAGCCCGGGTGATTGCTCGTCTATGTGTGCCCTGCGGTTGGCTGGCAAACTGAAGAGAGCTGAGATAGGCTCCAGCATGCCCCGCGACCCTTGTGAGGATAAGCAGATCAAAAAATGGCTGGATGGATGGATGACTGTGGTTGTGCTATAAGGTACCAATGTATAGTAAATAAGTTACGCTTTCAGTATCATCTCTTCTCTGATCATGATAAAATAAATTTTGCTGTACGATGTCATTGACTATTTATGCTATCTTGAGTGCTGCTGCATTTTTTTTATTGTGCACTAACACATGTACACACAATCAGAGTTAATGTGTATGTATAGCGTATGTGGGGGTGGGGGGGCTCATGCAATGATGTCGTCCTCCTGTGACCCTTGCCTCTTCCACTGTCTGGATGCATGCTCACGCTATCTCTCTCCCTCTGCTCCTTGCTCACTCGCTCACATCAGACATGTCATCTGCCGCGTAGCGCTCCGACACTCTCATGGGAACCGCATGACCCAGATCTGTCTTCTCCTTTGGTAGCTTGACCACACACACACACACACACACGCACACACACACACACACACACACACACACACACACACACACGCTTGAACACAGATGCACTTGACATTTGGGTCAGTGACAAGACATCAGGTGAGGACAGAGGAACCCAGGTGACAAGGAGAACCAGTGAACCTTTGCTTTCATATTGGCCTTGTGAGCTCAACAATGAACACACACACACACACACACACACAAACACTTCGCAGTTTACCCGTCAAACTGGGATAGTTTCTCCCTCGCGTTTCTGCTCTGAAAAATCGGTGAAGGGCTCGCTATTCAGAGCTGTTCAGTGCTTCACTCAAGGTGTGTTATTTTCTCGCTGCAAGGAGCACTTGTTGTCATCACAAAATCACAGAATGGGAGCCAGCTAATAAGATAGCCCGAGCAACAGTAAAGGTTGTTTGACTGCCTTTGATCAAGAAATACATTTTAAAATGACCTTGGATAACCAACACTGGGAGTCTTGTTTTTTTTTTTTTTTTCTTGTGCCTGAAAATCCATGATTTATTTGAAGCAGTTTAACTCCAGTGTGTTCAAGGAATACATTCTAAAGCAAAACATTGAACCTAAGTGGACAATCAAAGGAGAAGAAGCAAAAAAAAAAACATGATCAGAAAGAAAAAGAAAATAGAAGAGATTCATAACAGGAATCACATTGTTTTATTTTATTTTAGGTCTTATTTATGTTGTCGTTTTGAATGAAAATGACATTTAGAATATTACAATCATATGTGGCCCAATTAACGTCTATAGACAATTGACAAATTGAAAAAACATAATTGGTATCCTTTTTTAATTTATATTTGTGTACGCCTGGTTTAGACTATGGCAGTTTGAGAAGTGCCCCCCTTGAATGGATGTGGATGACTTCTTGCCAGATGAATCTATGTACTGTAAGTTTGTTAAGAAACCAATCAGTTGTGCAGGTTGTTTATTTTATATCTCAGTGAGTGGCAAACGCTTGCGACAGGACTGAATTTGGGGTTTTCCTCAGGGTTCGGTTTTTACTTGCCGCAAACAGTTTTTCTTGTCACGAAGAAATTATGGTTATGTTCAAGTTTATTTCTTTTTATCATATGAAATACGATGACATCCACCAGACATCAGAGCAGAATGTGTCTGCCCGCACCGTCATCAAATACACCTAAATTGTGTTATGCAACCTGTGCCACAACTTAGACCTGATTTCACCAAGTCTAAACTTCAGTCAATATTCTGTCATCAAATTGTCAGGAGCGTGAAATAGACGCCCTGGGTTCGACGGAACACCCAGACCAGCGAGGTGGACTACAGTCTGTTCAACTAGACCTGTCCGGGCACAAAAAAATGACGGCAAGGCAGTCGTTTTTGCCAGCTCACGTGCACCTGTCTATGAAAATAAGAGTCCCAAGAATCATTTCAATGCATAGTTAATGTGACATATAATAACCTGTACAACTCACTTGAAAAAAAGATTTTCTTTTCCAGAGAGTAGGTTAAAAATAAACAGCTGACGTAATGAGCTCGCGCAAGTGTGCACACCATCTAATATTGGGATGTGGGTGTGTTCATAATTAATTACATTCAAACTCATGTTAAATGGGAGTCAGCACACACCTGCCACCATTTAAAATGTCATTTTTTAAGTACCGGTAGTCGTTTCCTGACCTTTTTTTTTTCTTTCTAGCAGAAGACTGAAGGTTTTGTGCTCATGCCGACTGATATTTGAAACTGTTGATAGTTTCCCACACCTTGAATAAAGCCACAGTTCTAGCTGAATGAAAAACAACCCCAACGAATGATGCTGCCACCACAATGCTAGCTATGGTGTTCTTTTGGTCTTGAGCACTGTTGTGGTTCACGCTAAACTCACCTTTTCGAATTTTGGCCAAAAAGTTCAACTTTGGTTTAATTGGACCGTAAAATGTTCCCACATGCGTTTGGAAGATTTCAAGTTTGCTTTTGTAAGATGTAGCCAAGCTTGGATGTTTTCTAAGACAAGGCTTCCATCTTGCCACCCTACCTCATAGCCCAGACAAAAGAAGACAATGGCAGATTGTTGTCATGTGTACTAAACTAGCAGTACTTGCCAGAAATTCCTGCAGCTCTGTCAATGATGCTGTTGGCCCCTTGGCAATGTTGGAATGATTTCTTCTTGTCTTGTCACAGAAGAAAAGGCAAAACGGGGAAAGATGCAAAAAAATTTCCGTTTTAAAATATTAAAATTTGTATAGGCCAGTTGTAACTAATTACTACAATCAAGCAATTCCTGAGGAACAGTCACGATACGATAGATAGATAGATAGATTGATTGATTGACAGGTAGATTGACAGGTAGATTAACAGACAGACTTCTTCCAATCAATGCAATTCAGACATATAGGTGATCACGGAATCCTCTCGTCGGTCTTTTAATATTCATGAAGTGATTAACGCTTTTCACACTCCCAAAATGAGCATTGCCCACTGTAGGTAATCAGCCGAAAATACCATTTATTAGCATTACAGTCTAATTATTATAATCTCAAGTGCGCATTTATCCACAGCGCTTAACATCCCCGCCTTTCTTTCTATTGTCTCCCCATAATTGTGAATACTTAACCCTTATTAGATGTGCTGAATATTGCATGGAATCTATGAATCTATAAATGCCCGTCTATATTTAGTCCATTTTGCTTGGTTAGATTTCCTTTGATTCTTCTGTGTCGAATCCTGCAGTGCAAGGCCCAGGTAATTTGAATTGCACCCCACCCTTTTAGATACATATGACAGCATCGTAAATCAGGTATGTTAACTTCATCACATCATCATTTTTGCTCTCATACTGTGCTCAGAGTTTCAGCAATTCATTAGGAGTAACTTCAAGCCACTCAAGCTTCATTCAGAGTGATGATAGTCGTGTCTCTAAGGTGGACACACCTTTATCTGCCGGGGTCTCTATGCCTGTTTGTGTGTGCGTGCATGCGTGTGTGCCTGTGTGTGTGTGCACATGCTATAATAAGCTCTCTTGTCTCCCTGCTGCCTTCCAGTTCCACTTTCAGTGTGATGTGGGTGGAGAAGGAAGTGACCTATATAGGCTATGCAGTTCTTTTCTCTGCTCCAGCTTCCTGCATGTGTAATAAGTGTGTCTATGAATGTGTGTATCTGGTGTGTGTGTGTGTGTGTGTGTGTGTGTGTGTGTGTGTGTGTGTGTGATGTGACTTCTGATGAATATTGCGTTGGTGCAATAAGAAGCAATTCGATGAATCTGCCCATTTTCATCCATGTCAGGGAGCTGCCATCTTGACATTCCACCAGCCCCTGCTGGCGACTGAAATTGCAGTCACTCGTTTTCTGGCTTTGCTCACGTGACGGTCACAAGGCCAAGAGTATTTTGATGTCAACTGCAGTCGACAGCAGGGGCCAGTGGGAATGAGTCCTCTGTACATAATTTGGGGGATTTGTCGGATACAAAAAAAAAAGATGTATTTTCCATCCCTTTATTCCACAACAGGACATTACAGTGATCCCTCGCTATTTTGCGGTTCGTTTATCGCGGATTTTTTTCAAACATATTCATAAAAAAAAAATTAATTAAACCAAGTCCGCAAAAAGTCCACAAATGGTCCGCGAGAAGCAGCGAAAGTCAGCAAAACAATAGCGAGTCACACAGTGCAACAAATAGAGTACTACGTGCATATGTTTACTGTATTTTGTTAGTCATACACTAACCTAACCTAACTTATACATGTTTAAATCTATGAGTATACAGCATTAAGTAATGTTAATTACTACAAAATGTACTTCTACATGCATGTATACCATTAAATTTGGCCTTATAAATATTTTTTATACTCATACACATGTACATATACCTATACGGGGGGGGGG
>NW_017804846.1:381633-549355 GCF_001891065.2 Hippocampus comes
TGTGTGTGTGTGTTTGTGTGTGTGTGTGTGTGTGTGTGTGTGTGTGTGTGTGTGTGTGTGTGTGTGTGTGTGTGTGTGTGAGAGAGAGCAGATATGAATAATTCAGAGGATGCCTCAACACAACCGCCTTCAATAAAACCATCCGCCTTAATGAGTCTTAATGACAGCGACGGCGTGGAGACAATCGAAGTGTGTGTGTGTGTGTGTGTGTGTGTGTGTATATACGTGTGCGTTAGCCTAGGGAAGTGATTGTGTGAATGCTAATGCATCTGCGCGCAAAAAGCTTTATAGCGAGCGCCTCCCCGCCACATGGGTGAGTGTTTGCGCAGGTGCCGAACCGAGCCGCTGCCTTTGCCCCAGGCTCTGTCAAGGTTGCCCGGGGTAATATTACCTGAGACTTTGAAATGAACATGAAAGCTGACTTCTCAGCAGGGGAGGTGAGAGGAGAAGCTGGATGGGGTGGAGCAAGAGGCAGCCACGGCATCCTTCCCTCCCATCAGCTTGTTTCTGGGCTTGAACTCCAAAATGACTTCCTTCCTTTTTGTGTGTGTGTGTGTGTGTGTGTGTGTGTGTGTGTGTGTGTGTGTGTGTGTGTGTGTGTTTACTGCATTTCATCCCATTTTGTTCCGCCCACCCTGACAGTGTTGTCACCCCGACTAACGCTTTGTTTGTATTCACCATAACGAATAATCTGACACATTTGACAATACGTGGAAAAGGAACATTTCAACTACAAAGTACAATTGCTTTAAATGTGACTCTTAAGCCACTTTAAATTTTCATTGTTTCTTAATTCTAATGATGTCTTGGAAAGATCCCCTCTTGATTTTCGAAAGATGATCTAATTAGACTTGGCAGGAGGATGAAAACCTATCCGGTGACTGTGGTATTTTCGAAAAGTAGAAAGAGCTCTTTGCAGTTTAAATTCACATTTGAAGTTCTTTGTCAGCATTAACCCATTCTTTCCTTTAACTTGACTCCAGTCACTACAAAGTCATCATCAACAATAAAGACTCTCACCACAACATTGAGTTCAATAGCACAATCGAATCCAAATCAGAGTCCTCTTTATTGGCCAAGTATGTAAAAACACACAAGAAATTTATTTTTAGCCGGTAGTATGAGCTCTATGAGTTTTATGAGTACAGACATTTCATATAAGTCTTTACATTTTGTCGGGGTACCATTTGTGATGTGGTACCAACCAAGTGCAACAGCAGTGCAAACAATGTGGACAGTCATCAAGCAAAGATAAGGTGAACAGTAGCCCAGTAACCGTGATGCAACTTTGAACATCCAATGATGCAGAAAGTTCTTGAGCATGTATAAAGTGGCAAGTGCTGTCGAATATTGATCGACACATACAAATATTCAGAGAGCTTACGCTACAATGGTCAGTTCAGTAGTACAGTTTCACAGGGATGTGCAAACATTTATAAAATGCAGTCGCTGGCGGTGCAGTGGCACACTTGCCTGACTTGTGTGTGGGAAGAGTGGGATCGGCTCCGTGATTACGAGAATGTGCGTTTCTATGGTTGTTCTTCTCTATCTGTGCCCTGCGACTGACTCACGACCAGTTCAGAATGCATTGCGCCTTTCAGCCGGAATCAACTGGCATAGGTTCCAGAAACCCTCCGCGACCCTGCTCAGGATAAGTGATGTCGAAAATGGATGGGTGGATGGATTTACAAAATGCTACTATGCAAACCACGTAATTTTATCATTAGCTGTGCGCGAGTGTGCGCGAGTGTGCGCGTTCATGTGGATGCCTGCGGCCGCTTTTATAGAGGCCACATACAAAGCTCAAGTTAATATGGAAAATGCATTTTAGATGGAAGCATGCACCAAACTGTTCTAGATGAAACAGGAACTGAATATTAGACAAAAGTTGTTGAGCGGGCTGGTCTGGGGCAACTTGGCCACAAAGTCATCCATCATTGTGAGCCAGCCTAACCACCTTTAGTGTCACAGCTGTTTGGGCTGGGCCACCAGCGGCCATCCGCGGCCCCTACATCTGCTACTGGCTTACTGTCGTCAGGGTCATCTGTGACTCCATAAAACACACCAGCCAAAGTCTGCGGCAAAGTCTGCGACAGATGGACCGAGATACACAACATTCCAGGTCAGAGAGCTGTAAGACATATTTTGGGGTGGAAATGAGTTTGAGATTGAAAATGATTTCATATCTCTCTGCTGTTATACGTACATAGAAGGAAAAAAGATGGTCAGCAGCAAGGAAAATTGAACTGCTTGATTTTACTTTTGCAAGTTCTGAAAATAAAACAATGCATTTTCAGATCGCCAAAGTCAAAAGTAAAAATTATGCTACTGGTCTATAAAACGTATGGTTTAGGTTCTGAATACATGAGAAGAATGCTAATTGAAGATAAACCCAGTCGGATTCTTAGGTCAGCAGACTTGGGTCAATTAGTGGAGTCCAAAGTAAACGTGGTGCATCAGCATTTAGCTGTTATGCCACACGTACAGTAAATGCAATAGGCTCTGAATAAGCTCTGAAACTTGGCCCCGACAGTAATAAAGTGATCGAGTTTAGTTAAAAGAGGTTGAACACAGTCTTGTTTTACCTTAAAGTGGAAGACATGTCAAGCATTTTATTTACAATGATGATGTATCTATCCCCCCCCCCCCCCCCCCCCCCACACACACACACACACACACACACACACACACACACACACATTTAGTCTAAATACAGTATTCTGTATGTGGTAATGTGAAAAATCAATCTCAGGGGGGCAGCCATTTTGCCACTTGCTATTGCCTGAAGATGATATCGCAGAGCCTAAGGGCTCAGGTAATGACTGCCATGGTTTGCGGGGTTTGGTCATGTGATGTTCGCAAGCTGAGCCCTTAGGCACTGCGATTAGTTAAATGTCGTTTTCCTCTCACAGGCACGACAGAAAAATGCTTCAGTTTTTGAGCATGAATTCCGGCATGTAAGATACATGAGTCCAAAAAAAAAAAAAAATTGAGAAAAACTTTTGAAGGGCAATTATTGTGGTGTGTATCACTTACAATCCTATCCTGATGCTTCTCGGCTAATTAGGGTGTTTATTTGACACGTATTTTGTCCTCCGTCAGTCTCAAAGTTCAGTTCGGCAATGAAATTATGTTTTCGATGTGGTCAAAGTGTCTCTTTCTAATTCCATTATGAAATGTATGAAAACCTGAATCTTATATATCCGTGAAAATGATTTATTGCAGAACTTGTATATAGAAGAGATATTGATCTCCATGGCACTCTCGGAAGCCTTTTATGGGGACAATAAACACTTATAAACGTCACCTGACAAAACACACAAGGCGGTTAGCGCTCAAATGATTTTGTGGATCTTGGAGTTATTTATGGCTCTCTGTTTTGCTTATTAAAAGGCAACTTGGAAGCAAAGGCAGCCATAAATTAGCCATCCGTAAAACAGGCGTCCATAGTGAAGTGCATATTGAGCTTTCAACTCCATTTAAAAATACCTTTGTGCCAACGAGACAATGGTGATTTTTGCCAGATGGCGCTGTGGTACAAAAATGCTTGTCGTCTTTTTTGATCCAAATACAGATTTGACACATTTGAGTAAGGATTCAAGTGTAACACTAAATGTGTAAGAATTGTCTTCTCTCATAACCTAATACTGCTGTTTTTAGATGAATTGTCATTCATACTGTAGGCCTTAATGGTCTAATTTGAGTTTTCGCTTGTATCGTATTCTTTTTGTACCGTATATGGGTGTTAACATTGTTTTCTGTTATTAGACTCCATTACGAAAGTACTGTTACCAAAGTGACCCACATGCGCAAAATATGTTTCTGACGTCACTAGTTTGAAGCTGCATAAAATGCCTCGATCAGACAAAAAAAAAAAATGCTAATAAATGATAACATCGGGGGGGAATGAGGGTTTTTTCCTATTTGTCAACTACATGTTCTGAATGTATATTTGCACTTTCATTGAAGCAGAATATGCCACACAGAATGGTGACCTAGTTGGAAGCACATCTGCCCCTCGCCTGATGTCAGCTGGATATAGCGCCAGCTCTTCGCAACCCTGAAGAAGATAAGGGGTATGGAAAATGGATGGATGGATAGATGCATGGATGGTTGGATAGATATTTTTGGTAACAGCATATTAAAAGCAAACATTGAGTCAGTTGGTGACAGGCCTTGTTTGCTGGAGGTTGTTGGTGGTGGGGGTGGGGGGGAGGGTGTCGTTACAAGTTGTGACCCCCACTGATCTGTGGCCCCCAGGCACCAAGTGCCTCAAATGGTCTGTTACCTCTCCAGTTCTGATGCCAGCCGACCACCACACCAGAACACATGGAGTGAACTGGCCAGGACTGGTAGAAGAAAAGAATTATGAGCCTGTTACACATGTTGAATGACATGAGGTTCATCAAGAGGAGCAGTCTACTCTGCGCCTTACCCAAATAAGTCATCTGTTTGTGGTGACCAGTCCATTGTGTTGTTGATATCTACCTCAGGTACTTAAGCACTTGTAATGGTGGGGTCTTGCACAGTCCAGCCACCACTGAGCTCAACCTCTGTGCTATACTATCCTCACCGTTTTAACAGCATGTTCGCCAATCATTGGTTAAAGCTTAGCTACCAGTCTACTGGCCAGTGCATGAATTAACATGCTTGCATAGCACTTTGCTAGCATCTGCTACATTCATGCCCAAACCTCACTCCCAATTAGGGTCGCTGCACCATTGTAACGATGGGGTCCTATGTGGTGGCTGTAATCGCACCATATTATAAAGCTCTGAATCATCAGTGAACGTTGTCAATAGGACATGTCAATAAATCTCATCATGCGACTTCAGCTCAGAAGAGTATTGCCAGTCAGATGCCAGATAGTGAGAGTAATGTAATTGTGGTTTTTAGCCTACTTTAGTGGTTGGTGTCCTACTACTATTTTTCATATAAAAAACAGCTCTGAATTGAGTGAAGGTTTGAATTAACTTAAAGAGACTCGACTATTTTGTCTTCTAGTGCAGTGATTCCCAACCAGTGTGCCATGAAAGCTCTAACGGTGTGACTTAACACATTTCACTCAATTGGTGAGAAAATTATTTATCAATAACAAAGAATGTATCTTTGTCCATCTATCCATGCCAGCAACTTATAGTGACAGAAAGAACAAACAAATGGCATTCTATTAGATGGCAAAAAGTATGACCTTGACATAGGTATCCTCTTTTTGTGACAATTTTGTTTGTTGGTGTGCCATGCGATTTTTTTTTTTTTTTTACTTAAATAAATGTGCCTTGGCTCAATAAAGGTTGGGAATCACTGTTCTAGTGGACTGTGTACAGCTATTTGAAGACTTGTCTCTTTAGCTGGAATTCAGTCCTGTCTTTGACCGTGTGGGAAGATATGAAAATATCAGAATCCACCACAGTGCAGAACCCTCCTGCTGCATAATATCATATCTTTCTATATTGTATTCCCATGTTATAAAATTCCAATAGCCTGCTAAAACGAGTTGGACTTTACGCTGCTCTAGCTTTTTGCATTTGCAGATTATTTCATCATCCAAGTGCTACTCCTATATCTGTCAAAGCAAGCACACTCATACACACACACACACACACACACACACACACACACACACACACACACACACACACACACACCTCATCTGGACAAGCCCATAATGATGTGACATGTTCGGATGGGACAGGATTCGTCTCTTTCCATGTTGACCACAAGGTTGGAGAACAGAAGCCTAATGGGCCAAACACCTTGGTGTCCATTAAAGAGGGTTTGTAGGAACTGGCCACAGTCCGTATAACACTGATGACCTATAGACAACACTGCTGCCGCTCTCTTTCCTCGCTGTAATTGGAGTCCAGACAAGCAAACACAGACACATTAATGGTCATGAACTCCTCATATACACACGCACACACACTCGTCAGCTGGATAGACAATGTCGTACAATGTCAACCCGGCAATGGTGGTTCCTACCTCGGCCTCGGTATCCAACATGGTCACATATTCTTCATCACTGGTATAAATAATTTTATTTGTGGAATCAGTTCAAAGTACAGCCAATTAACCCTTTCAGGGACAGCGGTTACTACAGTGGGCAGCTTATCATGTTATCAGGTTACAGGGTGCATGAAAGGGTTAATGTGTCAAACAACAAACACATTGTAAAAAGTCAGGTAAAATGAGCCACCACGAGGCTGTATTTCAACTCGAGAAGTTCTGTCTTTGAAACTCAGGATGCCTTGTTTGAGTGCAATCAAAACTTTGCTGACCTGGGTATGTACAGGAAGTGACATGGGAGACTTTGCACCACAAAGCTTTGCATTGGCATGGAGGCAGTCTGAGCCTTGGGCATGTGTCATGGCTCTTAGTCTTGCAAAGAGTTACTTGTTGCCTTCCAGAATGCCACATGGATGTCGAGGATCAGCGAGGAGCTGGAGTGTTCGGAGAATTGCGATGATACAGCCACGTTTCGCCCACTTCTGCACAGACAAGCCCAGTCCACCTCCGTGTGGGGGATCAGTGGTGTCAAATATTGCAAAAAAAAAAAAAAAAAAGGCATTGTAGCAACTTCAGGACATCTTTGGTGAAAGGCATGAGGCTTGGGACAATCCACCAAGACTTACACCTGCAAAGTTTCAAAAATTAATGTCCTCAATTCCCAAACATTTATTGAATGTTGTTGTGAAAAGGTGATGTCACAGTGGTAAACATGATCCTGTCCCAGCTTGTTTTGTACCCAGTTGTGGCCATAAAATTCTAAGATAATGATTATTTGCTCGAAACAATGAAGTTTATCAGTTTGAACATTAAATATCTTAAATACAGTATAGGTTCAACCTGATTTGTAAATCATTGTACTCTGTCTTTATTCATTTTTAACACAATGTCTCAACTACAAAGAAATTGGGTTTGCACATGCTTTTTGGGTAGGTACAAACCATTCTTGCACAGAAAGCATCTTTCATCTGAAAAGGCAAAATGAATTGCTTGACCTTACAAAACTAGTATTAGATTCAAAATACTGCAAATATGTGATACAAATCTGTGCTGAAATTGCTTTTCACAGCCTTGGTGGCATACACTACCTCTGATGAAAAGTGGCCAAAATGGCCGGCCCATCATCTGCGAAATGACCAGATGAGGTGTCCTCATCAGGGCGAGTATTCAAATACATGTACAAGAACCAAGGATGGTGATTCTATGCATGCGATCTTAGCCCTCACTCTATAGACATGTCCAGAATAATTGCTAGATTAATTGAAAATTGTTTCCCTTATGGGGCCTTGACTTTCGGTCCCCACACTGCGAGAGGTCCACGTGAGTGACGGTAGAAACCAATTTACACAATGTCCCTAATGAATACAAATGCACAAACACGCACACCCGCGCGCGCGCACACACACACACACACACACACACACACACACACACACACACACGCACTCACATGCATTAGGGACACCCTCCATGTCACCATTAACACCCATTATCCCTCTTTGTCCTTGTAAACTGCATTCATTCAAGCTACACTTTCTTTGATATCATTACGTGGCATTCATTGCTGTCTCAACAATGGTCATTATAGAGCGATTAATTAAAGTGTCTAATTGTCCAGATGCCTCAGATGTGTGAATGTCAGCAGTGACCTATTTATTGCCCATACTGTCAGGGTGTGAATCATTGCATGTGGAGACAATAAGGCGGAGGCATCGACTCTGAGGATAATTGAGTGCCGTATAAACAACATTGCCGAAAGGGTAAACGCGGCATTCTGGAGGTGACGTCATCGCGGTGCAGTTTGTGAGATCATATGCAGCAACTTAAAAAGATTAACCTTTCTCTCTGTGTGATTGCGCATCATTCTGGTTACGTTTTTTTTCTTTGTCTCACCCACCAGCGCTGACTCTTTTTGGGCTGTTCTGTTCTGCGCCCCTCTCTCCCTTGTGGAAATGTACTCCCACCAGGGTTATTATTCCATATGGGAATGATAAGAAGGTATGGCATTGTTGACTGCCAATGTTCAGCATCCCCAGCTGTTGTCTGTATAGGAAACCAATGGCTTAAAAAGAACAGGGGCACTGAACCCTCTTGGATACAGCCACCATCTGCGCGAGGGATCACAGATAGACGTACAGTGTTCCCCTGAATATAAATTAGCACAAGTTTATTCATTGAGAGCATCGCGTCACGTCGATGAGTCACGACTTATAATGAGATGGATTGAGAGGAAAGCTAATGGCGAGGACTGTGCATGCTGGCAGAGCTTGCCAGTAGGAGACAGCGTTGTACATATTCACGAGCACGCACATGTGAATATGCTGCAACGCACGTCCGTCGCAGGCACTGAAGAAACTGCGGCAGGGTGAAGTAAGGTTTGGGGATTTAATTGTTTTATGGGAACGTGACAGACTGGCAGGCATGGAAAAACCTGGCCTTGAAACACACACACACACACACACACACACACACACACACACACACACACACACACACACACACACACACACACCTCCCTTGAGTCCCTCCAGCTATGACACAGACTCTGTGGAACTGAGAGAGTCTATTACCGGGACTGGAGACGGCCCTGAGGTACACATATGGGAGGAGGATAACACATTGAGGTGGCAGTGGAGTGTCGCACACACTTTACTCCATGTGCACATGTATGATAATCGCTGTAACTCACAATGTGTGTGTATGCAAGTGTGTCACTCAGCATACAGTAAAACTGTGTAACAATGGGATTTCTTCTTGCCTACCCTGTCCTATAGCTTTCCCTATACTACACAAAGGAAGAAAATAGAATTACATTTGTGTGGGAATTAATTGGAGAAGCTTGGTGCTTACAGTGTTTTGGATTTAAAGACATGATGAAAGTCTTCTCGTCTTGCTATAATTGAGTTTATGATTTATTGTGCTGTTTATGGTCATCCCTTAATACAAAAAAAATGTACTGGCATTAAATCACATTAAATAGGCTATTGCAATGAATCAAATCAAATGAAATGGAAAAATACACACAGTTGGAGCCCTCTTTATGCAATCAGTAGGTTTTGTGTAACCCCTCTGACAGATGGGCACTCCTAGAGGCAGATCTAATCCATCTAACAGATGTTTGAATGAACACAGAGACAATATTAAGCAAATATTGTCATCAACGCAAATCTCCTTTGGTGTGCATGTAAGTTCATGTTGCCTAGCGCGCTATTAATTTTTTTTTTTTTAAATAATATAAATAAGAATGTCATGTTTGTTTTGTTTTCAGCCCCTGCTGGAGGGAAGGGCGTTTCCCTGCAGCAGGCGCACCTGTTCCGCCTTTAACAATCAAGCCTGGCATGTATTTAAGGACTGCCAAGCTGCCGAGTCACTGTTGGATTATTGACCTTGCTTGCTGTTTATGCTCAAGGTTTTGTTTTCACTATCTTGTTCGTAGTCATTTTGCTTTTAGTTCCTCGTTTTGTATTATTTGTTGGTATTATTTAGGCTTTTTGATCCTGTTCTTGTTTTTCATGTAAATTGGACTCTTATCATTTCATTTGTATTCTCGGTGTTGCTTTATCCTGCCTTTTGCAAGCGCTTTTTGTTTATATCTTGTTTTTCCTAGCTCCTTGTGACCAGCAATTTCTGTTTGTACTTTGTCTGTGCGCTTTTCTGTAAATCTTTTTGTGATCACAGTTTTTCTGAGTCTGCAGTTCTGGGATCCTAAAAGATTATTCCGTTCGGTTTCGAACCTACCAAATAACACCGGTGGGTATATTGCACAAGTGTCACGCTCATTTTTGCCACCGGCCACATCGTAGTCAGGGTTTTCTACGGCGGGCCATTATGACTGAAGTTCACAATGTGAATTCAAATAAATGTATGGTTGTTTCAGATTACATACATACAACAAACTGAATGACACAACAAATCGGAAACCAGTAAAAAAAGTTTTTTTTCAGAATTTTTTCTCTGCATCACTTTAAGTTGTGGTAATCATTTTTCTACACAGACTTATGTTTCTGCAGACTCATGTAGGAAATAATGCGTAAAATGCAACAGGCCTACAGCAAAGCAGAAAAATATTACAGAACACCACAGTTATGAAGCTAATTTGATATAGCGTATCGCTGCTAGTTAGATGTCCCCACAAGTGATCAAGAAAAGACACGGCTGCTGGTCCACTTTGAATTGCTTTACTGAACAAACAATATAAACACATAGGTACATTCACATGGCTTAAAGTACTCCAGAATAGTGTGGGAATTGCTGCGCATGAATGTTTGGGACCCATATCTCCATATGTATGTGTGTTGCTGAAGTATTTCCACAGGAATGAGAATCATAAGAGTATTTCTACTAAGAGTCTGCAATTGTATGACTCATCTTATACGAAGTCGCTACTTGTTTAAGTACCAACTGATTGCTGATTCATGTAAAATCAATTAGCACCATTTTCCATGGTGTTTTTGAAGAGATGAGATTGGAGTGACATCATTCAGTACTTCACACATACGCACGCACACAAAAAGGGCAAGATACAATCATAAAAAGAGGTTCAAATGTTTCGATCAAATTCTGCTTGTTTATGGGCCATTTTCAGTGTGACACTGGCTTCACTTTATTGTATGTATGTAAGAAGAATAGGTTGAAGATCCTCTTTTGATGAACCATGTGCTTACATTGCGGAGAGCCCAAATGATCCAGAGAGTGTCACCCTGATACTTCTACCCGAAACACTTTAAACAGTTTACACGATAAAAAAGATTAGACACTTCAAAATGAACCTATTTACACAGAAGTATGAAATTATTATTATTATTATTATTATACCTTCACGTTGACTTAATGAATATGAATGTCTGAATACGTGACATTCACAACAAACCAGCATGGAAAACATACAATTGGACTATGGCTCCATTTCTCGAGATGTGACGCAGATTACGCCCATTGCAACATATGTGACACCAATTACCCAAGGCCAGTCTGGATAATACATCTATCCAGAGGAAGCACTTCATTAATAATCTAATTTTGCTGGAAGGTTGAAGAGTGCAACATATTTGACAGCCTCTCACATACAGAGAGGCCAACAACTCCTGCCCTCGGAACAGGCAGCGGTATTACGCATGCTTCTGTTCTCAACTCTGTCTGCTGCCAACCTGAAATGCCCTGAAAATGTTGGGCTGGTTGAGGCAGCAGCACCAGCAACAGTGAGAATGACAACTCGAGTGAGGCATCAACTTCATCTGTCCCAGATAAATAAGCAGAGTGTTAAAACTCACGCTAGCTTAACTTTTTAACTTGCGTTTTTTTCATTGCCTGAAAAAATTAATATGTTAATGTTCTTGAAAAATAAGTAAATAAGGATCCAAAATAAATGTTGGTAAAATTACTGTTTGTTTTTGTTCCTTTTGCAGTTCATTGTAAATAAGTTTGATTTGGCCTTTGTATTTTCTAATACTGTTTTTTTTTTAAATGTTTGTATTACTCATACTTTAAAAAAATGTAATAATTGTACCTTTATTTATTTGTACTCCATCCTCTTTTGGTCATTCCTTTTAACCTGACTTTTTGGTACATTTTTCAAAGTTTATGTATTAAAAAAATAGAAAAAAAATATTAAAAATAAACACAAAAATACCAAATCCTCCCCCCCCCCCCCACACACACACACACCCTCACTTTAAGACATAAATTCCAGGAAAACGATGAAGGCATGCTTTACACAAACTCCCTCCCCCACACACTGCTCCAACAGGCATAGCTGGGGCTTGTGGGATTAAGAATGGAACACGATGACAGACAAAAACCGTCCTCAACGCCGCCCTGTTCTTCTGTCTTTTAAATTGTGAGAGCATGAAAAGGGTGCTGGGGGGGCATATAATAGACACAGTTATAGCTCAGCTCTATGGGTGAACAGCGTATGAACTGCATGACTGATTAACTACACAGATCATTACATTGTCAGTGTTCAAATTATGTTGCCCAAGAAGGTAACAAGATGTGAGGGGGAACCTTCCTGCACCGTGTAGCTCTTCTAATCTTAGGACAGTTCTAAAGACAATTTTCACAGATGAATTCAACAAACTTTGGTTCGGAAAACCAAAACATAAATTAAGAATGTTATGATTGCATTTTAAATGATCCACACACACACACCCTCACTTTAAGACATAAATTCAAACACTAGGCCATAACTGGTTAACCTGAGCTAACAATAGCCTTCTATGCTCGCAACATGTTACACAACAGGCCAGACCTCGCCTTTTAAAGTCACCTACATTCGAAGTCACAGATAATACAGTGTAGATTAATATAAGCATGGTGACCCCTTCAGGACAACAATACCTGTACTTCACATTTTGTATGCTAACTTTTATGTTGGGGGACAATTTAGCACATTCCATTAACCTGCCATGCATGTTTTTGGAATGTGAGAGGAATCCAGAGTAACTGGAGAAAACCCACACAAGCACGGGAAAACATGCAAACTCCACACAGGAAGGCCGGAGCCAGAATCGAACCCTGCACCTCTGCACTGGGAGGCGGACACGTGCTAACCACTCGACCTCCGTACCTCCTATAAATAAATAAATAGATATATAAATAAAGAAATTGTTAGTACTTCACAAATTTTAATCTATCATGGGGTGGTTCTGGAACGTAAACTGTGCAATTAACAATGGACTGCTGTACATGTTAAAAGTTTTGTTTTTAAAGCATATACCAGATCATAAAAAACACATGAACTGTGATTGATTAGCACATAAGAATGTCCATAATGTGCCTTAATCAACATTCTCTTTGCGTCCTCCGCCACTAATGTATCCAGCCCCACCCACTGTGGCTTCCACTTGATCATTTACGGAGCCATTACACGGAATGACTTGCACGGATCCCAGCAGCTCTAAACATACGATGCATTACACTTTCTGGCCTCGATGGCAGCCGCAGCAAATGAACTTAGCCAACAATTTGAGGATCAATCTCATCACTCAGCCAATTAGACAATAGGGAGACAGATGCCCATTACTGTAAGAACCAATCGATAGTCGGAGCCATGTGTTGAGGCGGGCTGTCTGGTTCTGCCGATGTCGCCTGGGTTTCGGTGTACATTATAATACAGGAAAGTAGGTGGCGCTAGTCGGCCTTTTTGATGGGCACACTGGACAAGAGGATATTGGCAAGGATTGGAGGATGATGACAGCTTGTGAAATGATGTAAACATGACAAAAAGCCACAGGGTGGGCTCACACAAACAGACACTGCGATCAATGGCTGGGAATGAAGGCAAGTGACCAGTTGACTTGACTCTGACAGGACTCCTTTTACACTTTGGACAGTTTGAGTGCATGATTAAGTTTGGATTGTCAAATTGACTTTGTTGTGTTTGAAATGCCATAATAATATGGCCGCAACACACTTGACTGCCATTATCGGAAAGTAATTAAATATGGCATGAAACCAGATTCGACCGTAAACTTTACGAGCAAGTCGTTGGTTTAGATTTCGAGATAGTAGCATGTCTTCATTTCCCTGAACTAGGATAATGTCCTCGAGTTGTGATTTCAAAGCACACTCTAATTTATTACAAAGTGACTGCTAATTCATTCAGAAAATTATTCAAGTTATCAACAAACACCAGTTTTGCTCCATTTTATCTTTATTTGTACTTCATTATTTGCTTATCACTTGCTCGTGTGAACTGGAAACGCACTTCCTGTTTACATTCTTGTGACCAATAAGAGAAGAGAGCGACCTCACTTGGTTTGTGATGATCCATTTTGGTATGTTTAGATTTAAGGGGTGTTCACACGGCAACATTTGCTCCGGTGCTTCGCCGGTGCTGCTGCTGCCCCAGTAGAGCGTTCACACGTGCAAAGTTACACTGGTGTAGCCCCTGAAAACAGCTTAAACCGGAGCAAATTTAACCCTGCTCAGGGAGGTGGTTTAAAAATTTGCTCCGGAGCAAATGCTCGTTTGTGGGGGGAGTAGCCTCGCTACGCATGAGAAGAGTTGATTACATACGGCTAGAATGCGTTGCTTTCGCGCTCTGTCTCGGAGTTGTTTGTGTAGTTTGTTCCTCTGTTGTGTGTTCACAACCCCCCCATAGAATTTATTTTGTGATTGCCTCTCTTGATTTTCTGTTTGGCGCATTATGTTTGCTTTTCTGAGTGTCATTGAAGTCATCGTTGATTTACATTTTCGGGGGCGGTCATTGAACGCTTCTCGAGCAGAAGGCACGGACACCGAGAAGGAGAAGGACGAGCCTGTACAGTAGTTGCTTGAGTTGTGTATATTTTAAAAAGAAACAACACGACAGCTCTTTGTTTTCTATCGTTCTGCACCGCTGCAGAAACTGCCGTGTGAACGCAAGTGGGGCTGCACCGGGGTTAACACGCTCAGAGGCTTTGTACGTCTGAACGCTCCACAAAATTTGCTCCGGTGTAAAATATATCGCAACAAAATACATCGGTGCAGCACCAGAGCAAATGTGTGCCGTGTGAACACCCCTTTAGATTAACTGATTTGGACCAGAGAAAACAAACTTCAGGGGTGTTAGGCTGTGTTGATGCTTAAATGTTTGGTTTGGCGTGTTATTTTTTTGAAATGTAGCCATCTGTTTATTTCAGGCGATGAACGGTTTATGTCAGTTTAATCACATGAACTTAGCCATGCAACGCAGGTTGTCCCGAGGCAGAAGTCATTCACCCAATTACAGATGCTAGAAGCAGGCGCATAGTTGTTTCCGGAAGTTGGTCCCATTTTGATACTTTGGATTTTTGCCAAACAAGTAAATAAAGCACTTAACAGTCAGAATGGTTCCTAAAAAAAGGGAAACTACTAAGGGGAGCATTTGGAAGAGCTTGTCATCTATGAGCGCGCACATCTGTGCTCTTCTCATGTTGTGCAAGCATGCTCTGCATCACGCAAGGCAAGGCATCTATGGTGTTTTCCTGTTTTTATGCTGACGTCAGACTACACGATTGTAGTCCGATTTTGAGCCGCCGGACGTGTCGCAGACAAACGTAGAGTTCATACTCTTGAAAAAACATGCAGGTTATCTTAATTGAAGAGAATTATGCACTGTCTGTACTGTAGGTCTGAATGTGCATGTGAGTGGTTGTCTTAATGTGCTGTTTTTGGGGTGGCAACCAGTTCAGTGTACCCATAGTGACCCGGGATAGGCTCAATGTCACCTCAAGGGCATAACTGCAGAGAAATGGAAGGGTGGATTTTGCACGTTATTGCATTCACGGGTGTGTATTTATTTAGTGCAGTAGGTCAATGTGGCTCGTTTCTCTCTTAAAGCAACAGACAATGTGCTCAGGTCAAAAACTGATTGAATGGTTGGGAGATGCCAGTTCTGTGATGGACGTGTATGACACGAGTTCAGTGGGATTCGACTGTGTGGCTATGATGGTGGGGAGCACTTGAAGCTGCATTTTGATTCACTTTTCACTGCACCCAGCCATTTCTCCCCTTGCTCATTTCAGCTGCAGAGGGTAGATGCGGCAAGAACGCGGTATAGGGGGAAACTGTCTATCAGAGGCAGGCTGAGTTAGGACACGGCCCATAAGGAGCAGCGTAAAGCCCCGCTAGTTATTACCCCCGCTACCCAGGCCCATTTTATCTTCATCAATTCTTAAACTCATAAGACTCCCCGCCTCTCCTTTTCCAAATTGTGCCATCGATCAAGCAAGTCCCCTCCTCCCTTTCTCCTGCCTTCCTCAGCTGCGTTTCCTTCTTGTTCTCTGGCTTGTCTTGCTTACTATAAAGCAAGGCAGACGGAGAAGTGGTGGATTGCCCAAATTCTCCCAGTCATGTGATTATGAATACAGTGCCCCTCTACATATAGTCCTACTGTATTCCGTTCTCCTTTTTTTTTCCACATTCTCCATCATCTTTGCTCCCCTATCACCCTCCAATCCCCCGTCTCTTAGCCCCTCAATCTCTCTGTCTCTGTACTGTCTTCCCTTTATGTCTCTGGGCTGCGCTGCTCTCTTTCTCCTTCCTTCCCTTTCCCTCCATCTCTGTAATTATCTGCAGAGACAAAGGCGTCTCGTTCTCCCTCCTCCCACTCAGAGCTGTCAGGCCTAGTGTAGGAGAGAGTTAATTTCACACCCGCTGCATGCTTTAATTAAAAAAGGGTTAGGCAGGGGAGTGGGGCACGGGAAAACAAGGAGGGGTACATGCACACATCATACAGAAGGGACGACTTAATGGCAAAGTGCAGCGGTCGTGAAGATGCTAGCGCAGAGTGCCTACAGGTATGTGCTCGGAGTTGTGTGCCAGGTGTGTGGTTAGTAATTTAAGCAGTGTGGGGGCGTACGCGGCACCACGTGCAGAGTTCGCATCTCTACTCTTCAGGTGGATGACACACGCACAGCGTCCCTCAACGCCAACAGGAGGCTGTATTTTTAGCCAGGGGCTTTAATGAGGAATCAATAGGATCATAATGGTTGTTAAGGGCAGTCTCACTCAAACATGCCCACATTGGCTTAGATATCATCTCGGTAGGCAGCTGGAGTGTGATTCACACATACCCTTGCAAATATACTCTACAGCAGTCAACTCATGCATAGCTAGAAATTGTGCAAACAGCACACATGAACACATGCAGGCGACCACAGAGTCACAAAGCACACCCTACCCCATGACCCCTTCCTTTCTGACTCATTTGCAACGTAACACTCCATAATCTGTGTTCAGCTTCTCAGAAACGATGATATGGTTAATGTGAGGCACCATAAAATCGGGTAATTTATCACCCTCACCACTCCATGGGGCGAAACGCGATCTCAATGAGACGTGCACTATAACTCTGCAAGGTCAAGCTTCGAGCCACTGTGAGGGTCTCTCAATCAGGATGTTGCAGGATAAATCATTTGAACCGTTAGTCACATCAAAGTATTTTTTGCCAAGGCATTTGTTGTTGATCACCGGTTATTGCATTACCCAATTGCCCATTGCCAGTCGGATGGCTCAGTGTCTGATTTTGAGCAGATTGGGATTCAAGTCAGGGACGAAAGTCCACCCATGAAAAATGGGGGAGTTATGTCAGTGTAAAAACAGTGCCAAAAATGTCACGCAAGTGAATTTCTGTAGCAAACCCTGACAGGGGAAAATTGCATTTATTTCTTCTATTTAAAATAGTTCTCATTTAAACCACAGTAGTTTAACTCCTCAGTATAGGTACTTGTATCAAAATCTTGACCTAACGTGCAAGGTTTTATCCTCAACTCAATGCGCTGCGTATAAATAAACCAGCATTGGCTCAGTCCCTTCTGGACCAAGCGCTGGGTTCGCGATTTCACTCAGTTTGGGTTACATTGGACCCTGCAGTTTTAAGAGTGTAACAGTCTAAGCATCCCATAATGAGTGATAATGTGCCAAGCATTTTTTTTTTTTTTTTGCATGGGAAGATATGTTCACATAGCACCATCATGTCAATGCACATAATATCTTTTTTTCCTAGTAGATATGCTGGATTGTACACTAAACACATATTCTGTAAAATATACTGTATTTGTCTTATTGTTTATCTTGGTCTCGCTCAACATTTTAAATGTTTTTAAATATGTTTGCAATATTTCAAAGAGTTTTTAAAAACATTTTTTAAAAAAGTGCCATAAATATAAAAACATGCCAAGGCAATAGTGCAATAGTGTAGTTCAACTGTATTTTGCAGATTTCACTTGGTGCGTCGGTGGTCTGGAATGTAACCTCCGGATTGGAGAGGGGTTTACTATCGACTAAAAGGAGTGACACACAAAGCTAGCAACTGCCCACTGCCACAAAAACAACAAAAGAGTCACCCATGTGGAAGGCTTGAGAACACTTAAATGCGCATTTGTACTCTATGCTCATGCAGGCGGAACCGTTTTTTATGGTCGATTTAAACACATGACAATTTTGTCAATTTTTCATAAACCCAATTCCAATGAAGTTGAGATGTTGAGTTAAATATGAATAAAAACAGAATAAAATGATTTGTGAATCATGCTCAACCTATATTTCATAAACTACAAAGAAAAGGTATTTAATGTTCAAACTGATAAACTTTATTGGTTTAGGCAAATAATCATGAATACATTTTATGGCTGCGCCATGCTCCAAAAAAGCTGGGACTGAGGCTGTTTACACTGCCTCTTGCCCAATCATCTGTGATCTGTTGCTACTCACCTGTAGTCGGGAAATATTTTTTTTTCTCTCCCGGAGTTAAAGGGGGGCTTGACGGATACAAATGGGGGCGCTGACAAAAGAAACTATAAATATATTTTAGAAAATCAAATGAAATGCTGGAGAGGATTTGACCAAGCTTTAAACCACCCTGACTCGGTGTAGCACTATCTCTGCCTACGGTCTCTAATGATTTCAAGCGGTACAGAAAATGGATAGATGGAATTTAATTGTTCTGGAAAATCCTTCACAGATTTTGAGAACATAATCAAGGCAGAGGTGATGTACGGATGTAGTTGTCCAAACTACAATGGGAGTAGATTCACTGGGCTCTTTTTATTTGAATGGGTGATCCAACCTCATGCCTCACTAATGAATGTGGCACTGCAGAAGTTTGCGTCATACACCGAAAACAGCTGCTCACCCCCACACCTTACCTGTAATAGCACAAAGCAGGCAGCCAGGAGATGTTAGCATAAGCTAAGTTGAGAGCCGTGCTGATTCCAATTAGCAGTCTGTTGTTTCACACTGTGGGCGATGGAGCTTGTTATTCGAAGCATGGAGAGAGTGAAGAGCGCTGCTCTGCAGCTTCCCCACCGTGCAATCAGCCTCTATGACTCTTCGTAGTCACCAAGCACTGATTGCCACATTCATCCACCGCTATCCTCCCGATGTGTGGTGCTGCCGTGGTGCATTTGTTAAGAACGTAGAAACCTGCGGAACAAGGTGGAAAATGGCCTGATGTGAGAGCTGTTGTCATGCCATCGCTTGCATCTATAAGTAGCTCTGATGAACCCAACAGCGAGGCGTAAGATCAAGGCAAATAATCATAATTTTCCTGCGCAATCATAATTTAGACCATGAGTGCTAATGCAGAGTTATAAGCAGCAATTATGTGCCTTGATTAAAACCTAGCAAATTACAATAGAGGATTCAATTACATACTGGAGACACAGACACTGTGTTTGGTACTCTTACTGTGCTGTGGACCAAGAGATTTACAGAAAGCTGCCTGATTGTGCGCTTGTCAGATAATTGTATTTGGGTGGCTCTGATTGTTCTTCAGAGGCAATCTTATTTAGCTTTTACAAAACCTCCAGCCAACTCAAAAGGCATTCAATATCATTCTCTCACGATATAACTATATTTCAAATGAATGAATTTGTCAATGAGCTTTCAGGATAACTGTCATAATTTCACGAATCCATAGCAAAATTTAATGGCTAAGATTGATCCATAAAGCATACAAAGAATAAAGAATATGGCTAAAACCAGTACAACCGAGGTTTACATATCGGCATGATATGCACATGAACTTGTGCATAAACGGAATAAATAAAGAAAAAAATTAATCCTGATTTTAGCGATTCATAATGCTTGACTCTCATCCACCCATCCATTTTTTACCAGTGATCCATTTCAGGGGCACAGATGAGCTGAACTAACTTTGACCAAACCATCCAAACTCATGTTCACACACACGGTCCATTTAGACCAGGGGTGTCAAGCTAATTTTTGTCGCGGCCACACCGGTTCCCTTGGGGGGCCGTTATGACTGTGAAACCATATTAAGAAGTCAAGAATAATGGTTTATTCAACTATAGTTTAGGTTACCGTAATGAGCGTTTTGGTAACCAGAAAACTTACAATGGCTCTCTTATATATTACATCCGAGAATTTGAAATGTTGGTCCAAATTTTAGCAAGCATCATAGAAGTCAACTTGTTTGATTTGCTTTCGCGGGCCACATCAAATGATGTGGTGGGCCAGATCTGGCCCCTGGGCCTTGAGTTTGACCCCTGTGATTTAGACCATCCAATCAACCTAGCATATAGATTTCTGGGGAGAAATGTTTTTGTTTTTTTTTTTTACATCACTTTTTCAGCTCTTTTTTTTAGCTCCTTCAGCCAGAGACTGTTACACCCGCGCTGCAAGAAGGAGAGATACCGCCGCTCATTCCTACCGACTGCTGTCAGGCTGCTGAATAAACATACGTGAAAACCCGTAACCATTGTAAATAGCACAGCCACCTTATGCTGTTTTCTATGATATTGCTAATTTATTATATTTATTCTCCAAATATATTGCTAATGCTATATTTTATATTGCACTTATATTGAACTGAGTACTGTTCTTTTCTGAAACATTTATTTTGTGCAATGAAACATTTTGGTCCCCCCCCCACAATTTTGCTGCTGTAGACAAATTTCCCCAGTGTGGGACAAATAAAGGTTATCTTATCTTATCTTTTTTCATGAAATAAAATTTTCATTCATATGGCATACTACAGCATTAAAATATACTTCATCACAACCATAATACATGCTTAATTAAATCTTCTTACACAACAACAACATTACTTCTACTAGTACTACTACTCCAACAAATACTATTACCACTATTGATAGTAATAATGGTAATGGTATGGTGGCTGTCTGCTTCACGGTGCAGAGGTGCAGGGTTTGATTCCGGCTCTGGCCTTCCTGTGTGGAGTTTGCATGTTCGTCAGAAAATGGATGGATGGATAAATGGATGGGATGGTGGTAATGGTATGCTTTTATTGTCGATCTGCAATATGTGTGAAACATACAGAGGATTGAAATTTTATTTCAACAGTCCAGAGTTTCAAAAACATGACATAAAATAAGAGCAATAATACAATAATACAATCTAACCAAAATCGTCTTCTCCAGTCCCATTGTTGTTTGAAATAATTATACTGTTATGAAAAAGAAGAGCTTGGAATTCTCCTTTCGCGAGTGAATCAGAAATGTCACATTCACAGCATTCATGATGTCGCTCACATTTGTTACTGTAATTATAATAATAAAACACAGTGATCATTTTAATAACGCTGGAATTTTTCAAATATTTTAAGGACACACATATTTGGGTTTGTATACTGTCCAGTGAAGCAAATGAAAAATCATTTGACCCAAAAGCACATTGTCCTTCTCTGAGACTCAAGACTTTCACAATGTATTCAAATGGAGTACTCCTGCATGGGTCTGGCTTCATCTCTGTCTTGTCAAATCCCAAATGAGCCTGAGATCTCAACAAGAGCAATGGACGGGTGTGCCGCATGAGGAATGGATAGAGGAAGCATAGACGGATGGAGGAGGTGAATCGACCTCGGGAAAATAGAAAGGACTTGGGGCAAAGATTGAAGAACAAATGCATTGATGGATGAAGCAAGACAAGAGGACGGATGGACGGCAACGGCGAGAATATGTTTATAGGATGGACAGGTGGTCGAGTGAGTGGTAAGCAACAATCTCATGATGGTTTATGGGTAATGGAAGAACACCCTCGGGGACAATTCAAGGTCCCGTGATGCTATTTTGAGCTGTTTCACATGTATAACCCCAGCGGAGTTTATTGATTAGTTGACAAAAATGATTTATTTTATGTTTTGTTTTTTTGGAAATATAAGCAATACATTGCACCTCACAAACGACATATGCGTGTTTAAGACCAAATAAAACACAGCCGTAATTTCACCAACACCTTCCTTCCTAAACACATTACTGAAATACGATCGCTGTGCTGTTGTCTTGTCAACAAACCTTATTGCCAATGCTTCCCCCACTTTGAGAACTTATAAATTGAATTGGAATTGATTTAAAGTAACCCCTATGTAACCATTATATCTCTCTGTTTTCATTTATTTGATGCATTTGCATTTGGAGCTATGTTAAATTGATTTAAGACGGCGATTACATCCTCGCAGCGTTTTCTCCTGGCTGCCGCAAAGCAAATAAATGAGTTAAGATTGTGACAACAGCTTTTAATTCATCTGCTTTTGCTCTCCTGTTTTCACCTAACCGTCACCGTTTGTGAAAGGAAGAGAATAAATGAATGCAGAGAAAGATGTGCCTCAAGGCAAAGGGGAAGAGAGAGCAGTGTAGATGGAGGGGATGTCCACAGGCTTAATGCACCCTGAACGCTCTGGGACATTACTGATGCGAACGGGTTACTCCAAATCGCTCCCCTCTGGACTGCAGGAGTGTTGCACCCCTGGAAGACCTAATGGCTCATTGAAAGGGGTCAAAGGCGAGGCGCTTTGCTTCATTTACCAGCCGACTCATGATGGATGGACGGAGGGAGGGAGGGATATTGAGGAGACTTGCGTCCTGCTGTGCGAATAGGGAAGCAGAGTTCCACCAGGGGACCTCCCCTTGGCGATGTGAACGCTAGTGGGTGGTAATGGGAACAGACTCAGGTGGAGTCAAAGGTGAATAATGTGTTTTCAAGTCAACATTCCCTTGTGTTTTTTGTCTTTGTATGGATGTGGATTTATAAGGCTTTGTGTCAACATGAATGAGGAAGAAATCGCAATTACCGCTACATCTTATGGTTAAAAGCAGAAATCGAACATTCTTTTCATACATTGAAGGAAAAAAAAAAACATTTTAGAAGGGAACAACATTTAACATGAAGCTACAGCCCCACTTCGACCAAGAGTGTGCTTTGTTTCACCAAGGAGAGTTTGGTTCCATGTACTGTTTCTCTCTCTTTTTCAATTGTAACACCCACGCACACCCACACACACACACACACACACACACACACACACACACATTTTCATATTCAAAAAAACGTGGTTTAGAACTTCATTGGAGAAGAAATACAAATGCGTTTAGAAAGGAATGTTTGTGTGGTGGGTGACTGGTTGGTTAGCGTATCAACCTCATAGTTCAGAGGTGGTGGCTTCAAACCCAGTTCCCCGTAGACCCTTTTTCTTCCTACACTCCAAAAATGTACACTTTGTGTTCATTGAAGACTACATTGTGAGTGCAATGCTTCGTAATGAGGATAAGCAGTACGTTATGTACAACAGAACAATTTTTAATATTTATATTAGATGATTTTGAAAGTTTGTTTCAATGTTCAAATTGGTTTACATAAACACTTCCAGTTTAAACTGAAGGAGATATTTGCTTCAAGTAATAAAACCAACTCATCGTATTTTCCGCACGATAAGGCGCTTCGGAGTATAAGGTGAACCTTCAATGAATGGCCTATTTTAGAACTGTTTTCATATATAGGGCACACCGCATTATAAGGCACAAAGAATAGAAGCTCCAATAGTGGTTGCAGTTGTATTTTGCATCCGTTAGGTGGAGCTACTCTCACGGGAATACGATTCAATACAGTTTCATTTATATAGAGCTTTCACAGCTGCTGCAGCTGTAACAAAACTCTTTACAGAACATTTAAAATACTACATCCAAGAGATCAGAATATTGATCCATATGTAGCTACCTCAGGATGTAGCATGAAACACGACACAAAGTCCATGAAAATGCACGGTTCATTCCTTGTCAACCCATGAGAACTGGTCACAAATGCAGACATGAAACATATAAATACAAATGGCATGACAAAATAATAAATGAAAGACAACGGTCATGAAGACAATTGATTCAACAAAAAGGCAGACAAACCTCGTGGGCGCACATCCACAAGGAGCGCAATGTCCTTAGAAGTCTCGCTTGTGTCCTTCTTCCTTCGTTTAGTCAGTAGTTAACTCTGCTTTTGGTATTATCTTCGTTTCATAATGGTTGCGCAGAGCTCACAACGTAGTTGTCTGGTTCAGTGTGTGTTGACGAATGCACAAGTCAATTAGTGTCGGGCAGAAACCTTTTACGTTACAATTGGTTCTTGCTTATAATCACCACTAGATGGCATAGGAACACTAACAGGGAAACACCTCAATGGGACTTCTAACGCCATATATGAGGTGCATCCGATTTTAAGGCGCACTGTCGGCTTTTGAGAAAATTGAATGCTTTTAGGTGCGCCTTATAGTGTGGAAAATACGGTAATTATAATTTGGAATCACTGGTTTGCATCTCCTTATGATATTAGTTGACAAGAAATTGTTGATAAAATTAGAAAAACTTCACTGGTAGATCTGTACCGGAGCTTAGGTTCTAAAACTACGTATGATGTGTCATTATTAGCATGCAACTAAAGAGGTAAGAGTGTGAGAAAGTGTGAATTTTCTTTCTTTCTTTGCTTCCTTTTAAAATGGGCTTCAACATGACTAAAGCACTGAACTCACTTTTAGTCCACACAATCTGAACCTTTTCAACTTTTTACATCATCTCTGTGAATTGTGGTGTACACTTGCACATGCCCACTTGTTCTTGACCACTTATACTTGACCTGCATTTGTAGGGACCCCAAAAAGCTCAAAATATAACTTGCCTGTTCCAGCACCATGTTTCAGAAGGAAAAATGAGCGATAGAGCAAGTTGTAACTGATAAACTAACCAGTGAGTGAAATGTCTTTTGTTGCAAGGATTTCAGACTGAATTGCTCACCTAAATAATGAGAATGTTAAATTGCCAAGAAAAGTCATTTGTGCATTTTCAGGGTTTTGGACCGAAATGACGAAGAGAAGTGTGTAGATATGGGTTAGTGAGAGAGTTCTCTGAGATGGAGAGAGATGCAGAGGGTGTGTGGGAGGAGGCAGCTCTGCGAGCTCCTAGGAGAGGCTGGCGGGGTGAAAGGTCATTATTGACTGAATGAATTTTTAAAGAGGGCCCTCGTCTGAGGGTGGAGGCGAGCAACTTTGTGTGTTACTGTGTGTGTGTGTGTGTGTGTGTGTGTGTGTGTGTGTGTGTGTGTGTGTGTGTGCGTGTGTGTGCAAAGTCATACTAAATTCTACCAGATATTCTTTTTTTGCACCCATTCATTTTGTTGCATGCATTTAAGAAAATGTTTCACATGCTGCTTCATCCAAGTATGATTTGACTATACAACATCCCAAAAATCCAAATATTGAAAAAGCCATAATTGAAAGAAAACAGGTTTTCTGACAAAAACCTTTTTCTATATTTATGACTGACATTAGACTCCTCAAAATATTTGATTATTTTTCCTGTTTTCTAGTAATGCAAATTTGCACACATGTTCAGTACATTAGTACATAAAAACAAATCCAGTTCAAAACTTGAACATGTTCAAAGTTTCTTGTGGTGCGACGTTCCCCTGCGCTGGCTTTTTTTTTTTGGACTGTTTCAGGCAATACATTCAAAATGAGTTAGTATTTGTCCCAAAAAGAAAAATCAACACAAAACAAAGTTAATCAGTTAACTATCTTTTATTTGTCGTGTATTTCATTCAATATAAGTTGGAAAAGATTTGCAAATCATGGTATTGTGTTGTATAGCAACGTCCTAATTTCAGTGGAAAATGGAGTTCGTATTATTAGCGGAAATTTTAAACCTTCTGGGGTGGCGTCAATCACTTTTGGTTGCAGTTTTTGGCTACTCGAGGCAGGGTTTGCTTTCCAATGGATCCAAGATCACCCATAGCACGCGAAAACAGCACACAGGCGAACAGCAGGTTGCCCGTGCTGTTGATGCACGATGACGTTGAAGCATGATGACTTACGTATTTCAGCAGGCTTGGGCTGATGTCGCTGGATGTCTCAAAGGTGATAGCACAGTTTTCAAAATGTTGCGATCCAAAATGAAAAGTATTCTGAAGCAGGTTGCGGGCCCATCAAAGTCATAATGAAGCCAAAGTCATATAGATAAAGATAAAACATATAAAAACATAAAAAAAAAAAATAAAATAAAAAAAACATGTATCATCTTGAAAAAAACAAATTGGAAAAAAATTCAAGAAACAAATTTGTGTGCGCGTGGGGAAATAACCTCCGCCTTTCCAACTGAAACTTCTTCCAGCGATTTCGCCACCCCATGTATAACTGTCGAGAACCACCAATGCATATATGTCACCCAAATGATTTTCAAATGAGGGGATAGCAGATTATTTTGACGCTGTGTATCCTATTAGCGGCCGTTGCCATCGCTAATGTTGCTAATGCTCTACATATTTCATCACGGGATAAGAAAAGGGATTTATTTAAGGTAAAGATTAATTTGCTCATATGCAGCTGATTGAAGTCAGATGGCTTTTAAGTCACATGCAAGTGTAATTTGAGACCACCTCTTGCAGGTCTCGGATCAGATGATTTGGTCAGCGCCAAGGGTATGCTTTGTGTGTTCACATCTGACCAAGTGAACTGCACCACAGTCTCAAATGAATTTGAGTTTGCCGATAGAAAATAACTTTACCCCTGAAATGGGGTGCTTCAAGAAATGGTCTTGGTACGCTTCCATAATACGTTAAACTGTGGTTCAAGTGTTAGCTTCAGCTTGCATATGAGCACATTTCTTGATTTTATTTCCCCTTCAAATGTTCTGTCGTGAGCTCCTCTTTTGTATTCTGTGATGCATCATGTGCACAGATGTACACTAATCATAAGGTTGCGGAATCAGGGGTTAACTTGATTGTATCAATGTATATCAATGTTGTGTAGCTCGAGTCCAATAACATATTTAGACCCTCCTGACCATCCAGGCTGTATAATTTCCATCTGCACAACGAACGCTCTATTGATTGCCCTTTAACAATCAATGGTCAGCTTGATTCCAGAGGAGACTCTGAGAGGGGAAGGATTTGAAGGGAGCCAGCAAAGGAAAGGGACCTGGTGAGGATAAACACCGCTGGGCCGTTGTAGGCTTTGGGGTCAGTCGTAAAAGGACTCGAGCCCCAAACTTCAGCTCCGTGGAGGTCGGGAACAAGGCCAACCGAAAGTGTGGAGAAACCAGGCGCAAGGATAATTTGGTTTCTTTTTATTTTTGGTGGGTGGAAACATGATGGAAAGTTGGCAGTGCATGCATGCCACAGCGTGATTGGAAATGTATGGTCAGTGGCCCTGGCAAATAGCAGATGAAAGAGGGAGGAGGGTATTCAATCATACTAATGAGGGAGCGGAGGGAGGGGAGAACTCGAGGGATAAAAGAGGATGCATCACGACAGGTTTGGCATTGGTGGGCAAACACCCAGCTTTTACAGACACCTCCTCCCAACCTCTCTTACAGTCCAGCAACCACACTCTCTGTGCCTCTGCTCACACACACATAGCATGTCCCGAGAGCAGCAATACTCATTAGCGCCAAAGACCCACTGTTGGACAGAGCTGAAACACCAGCTAAAAGCCACCCTCCCTCTCTTTGTTTCATTCTTTACTGTAATCTCTTCCCCCCTTCTCTCTCTCGTCCTCTCTCTCTCTCTCCTCCTCCTCTCTCCTCCTTTGTCTCTACACTCTCACTAATGCTATCATTGGCAGCCAATTTAACCCACTGCTGTTTTGCATTTGCACTCTCCCAATTGCTCATCTTTTTTTTTTGTTTAATCTGTCTCATCTTGTGTATTTATTTCCTTTCTGCAATTTCCAACGTCCTCTTTTCAGTCAATCCTCCTTCCTTCTCGTCGCTTTGCATCCGGTTTTGCATGCGCTCTCTATGCGCAATCCTCCCCTCAATCCGAGGTTGTCTCTGCTCCCGTGGCAAAGGGATGATTTCGGGGATTAGGCCAGTGGCAGGGTTGTTGCAGTGTCAGTCTAACAGGCAGGGATCTGGACCAGTGCTCAGTGCAAATCCCTTCTTCCATGCCTGTCTGCCTGGCCAATGCATAAGGAGCTCCTCCTTTCTTCAAAGACACTCATGGGGAGGGAGTAAACAGCTCTCCTTGCCACCTTGTGGTGTCACCACACATCCCAATGGAACGTTTCAAACAACTAATATTTACACTGAGGTTTAAATTGAACTTTTTACATCATCACCAACAATAAGAACAACTAACTGTCTAAAAAGAAAACAAAAAAAGGAGTTGCAATTTTCACGTTTATTTTGTCTGTTGCAGGTTTAGTAACTTTGACTCTCCAGCCTGTAAACGGAGACATGCTAGCCTACTACTACAGACAACTGTACCACCATTTTAGAATGATACTCGGAAAAAAAAAAGGTCAAGGTCATATCAAAACAGCTGCCTTTTCACTGCACAAACTGGCGACAATTATGCTTTTTTTTGTTGGTTTTTTTTGTAGTTCAATGCAAATACTGTGTGACAGTTTGGTGGCACAAAGGCAATCTAAATGCACACCTGCTCTGACCACATCTACTGTAAGTACTGATGCAAAATCGATCAAAGTAGAGTAACGGAAATTTGGTGAATTTGATCGGGGCACAGGCAGACAGGTACTGATCTCTGCCGGCATATTTAAATCGCCAGCGGTTATCATCTACTCATTCTGTATGGCCGCTCACATTGTCTGTTGCCACACCAAGGCCAGAGCAGTGACATTTCTCCACTCAAATCGCTTTACGTATTGTCCTTTTCTGCAGAGAGATGACATGAAATTAATGGTTGATTTGTTCCCAAGCAAATGCAAATTGAAAAAAAAAAAAGTAAATTGCACAAATTGCTAGAACGGAATAGAAGGGAAATGACTTTCATTGTGACATGATTGGAATGGACTTTAAATAAAAATTTGAAAAAGCAAATGTAGAACATTTGTCTTCATGTCAGAAGAGATTTACAGTCTAGCATTCTTATGTTCTACTTGAAAGAGGAGATGTGGTCCGTTCAGCTCTTGAGGATGAAATCTGAGAGCAAAGATGTGTTCTGACCTTATTAAATCGTTTTGGGCCTGATTAACGAATGGTTTTGAACATTCAAAAAGGAGTGTAGAATTAGAATAAATGTGGAAGCTGATCCCCAAAATGGCAACTAGGACTGCATCTGCCAATTGCCCACAAATCCAGTTAATTATGCACATTATGGGGGAGGGGAGGGCGGAGTATGTGAAAAACACACATTACCATAAACCTTTTTTTTAAGTGGCAAAATGACATACATGTTTTTCACAGCGACGATATGCAAAAATAATTATTTTTGCATGTGGAACACGAATGATGAAACCCGAGAAAAATGTCCCTGGCTGATGGTGATTTGAATGGTGACTCAGGGATATTATTCACACTATACGATAAAAAAATGTTTCTTTGTGGGTGATTCATACACAGATTATAATTTTATGGCTCTCAAGAGAGAATCTGACAGAAAGACAACAAGAGAGAAAGTGGAAAGAAGATGCACTTATGAGTCGATTGCATTAACGAGATAGGAAAAAGGAGAGGATCCATGTGGCTCGTTGGGTGCTTCAAGGCAACGCTCTCTTGCTGTCAGCTTCATCAGAGAGGTAATTTTAGGCCCACCGGTGAACTTAAAGGGCCAGGGACTTACAAAAAGAGGCACACGGAAAAGTAAAAGAATAAATTGCTTGGCTCATCAGTGCATTTGAAAACTCACCTGCTCATCTTGCATTCTGGCTCACAGACAATACGGTTAGTTGTGTTAGTGCTTTATTGTGTTTCCTGATTTTATGTTTTTTTGTTGTTGTTTTTTTTTTTTTTTTTACTGTTTCACTGTTTGATTCTTAACGTATCTACAACACTTTTTATGCAGCTGTGGTTGTTTGTATCGTGCTTTTAAGACACACTTCCGTCAAATTTTGTCTAGTTCTACACGGCAGACTGCAATTAAAAACAAAAACAAAAAACAGACTAGTCAGTCTGACAGCATCAATCAAAGGTACTTTTCGTTTGAAAGGCATACGCTGCTTTTGTATGGGTAGTCATGACAGCGCATTTTCTCATGATATTATCTACCTCTTTTCTGTGCTTCTCCTGCTCAGGGTCGCAAGGAGCTGGAATTGATCTCAGCTGACTTTGACTGTACCAGTCATTACAGGGCACATACTGTATAAACAGACAACCATTCATACTCACATTCACACCGTCACTGAGCAGAAAAGGAGGGAGGTCAGAGGATGCCAGGTAATGGCGAGACTCCATGGTGAGAAAAAGCTTCTTGTGTTCAATTCTCTTTTTACGTTGCCGGTAACATTGCAGGTTCTTGAGTCCAGCTTAATTGACTTGGTAGGGGGATAGAGCCTGTTTGATTAAATCAGAGGATTACAAAGTCAGACAAGACCATCTTGCTGGTGTCAGAAAAAAAACAATGGTAGTCAGGTAAAGCACAGACACGCAGAACTATTGTTTCGTCAAGATAAGGAGTATCGGCATAAAAAAGCTCAGGTGTTCCTTGAACAACCACAGTGCAAGTTGCCTTTGATGTGTGGTTGTTGTTTCTATTTGCAAGAATGTTAAATCATTTAAACTTACACAAGTATCCTAGACATTAACACTGTATTTTCACAATCATACAGCACACCACATTAAAAGGCACAGTGTCAGTTACGGGTGCTGTTCGCTGTATTTCACACATACATAACACGCGCTGCATTATGGGACGCATGCATGGTAAAATGTATGCTAGCTTAAACAATACGGTAGCATGCGCGGTAGCATGCATGCTAGCGTTTGTTTATGAAAAGGGAGCAGGAGCAAAACTGAGTTCGGTGGTACTTTATTGAAGTATTTACTGTACTCGCATTATTTTTGAATCAATCCTCATCCACAAATCCATCAAAGTCCTCATCTGAATCTGAAATGAACAGCTGGGCAAGTTCTTCATCGAGCACATTGCGCCACGGTAGTCCTTGTGCGGATGGATAGTTGGTGGCGTGTCATAAGGCGAAAGCAACAAGATGCACCTTGAAAATGTTTAATTTTCATTTCTTCTGCTAGCATTTTTGCCCTCAGTCGAATGGTGACTGCAGAGACGATTCTACCGGCTCTTCTGTGACTGTTCTGTTCTCTGGTTGTTATTTTCCATCCATCCATTTTGTCATATATTTTGTGTTAGCGTTCGAGTTAAAATTGTATAGCAGCATGTCAGGTGTTAAATTGTATGTCCTTGCTGCAAAAAAAAAAAAATCTTGCTAGCCATGGCTGGAGGGAAGATGGGTCGACGCCCTCCCCTCAGAGAGATGCCCGGCCTCCTTTTCGAACAGCTGCATGTCTTTTCTTACTCAGGCACACGGGAGAATCTGCCCGTATTTGAATTTTGAATAGACAAAGTACAATCAAGTCAGGTGACAGAGAAGTTGAGGGAGTTAAAAGGTATGAAGGGCGGAGAATTAATTTTAAATGAGAGCATTGCATTTGAATTGATGCGTCAGGATATGGTCAGGTGTCCTCAGACTTTTGTCCATATACTGTATCTGTCCACAGCTTCGAGTCAGGTTAAAATAAAAAGCAATATCAGCTTGACATTTACTTTCCCAACCAGTGCTTCCTTGTATGTGCCCACAGATTGGAGAGAAAGCCCGAGTGGTGTCAAATAGCCTTGAAAGATGATGTTGACTTTTCTCACACCAAACATGACATTGCAGACACGCACACACACACGCAGATGCACACATGCACACACATTGAGCCCGTGTGTAGATAAATGTACACGCATGCAGACGTGATATCCATGGATGTTTAACGGGATAGAGCGCAGTGACTCACATGTAGACACATGAAAAATGTAAAAACATGCCCAAATTTTTGCGTCTGCATGCCAACCGTGGTTTTGATCAGAGCAGATTCTTTGCTTGATGGCAACGGAAAGTGCCCGCCACGCATAAATGCGCTCCGACGGAAAGCCGAAAGACGAATACGAAAATGTTTAAAAGCCCACGGGCGGGAAGAGAAAAAGTGCTGACGGAAACAGGAAAAACACCCCTGATGGTTGCTTCACGTTTCTTTGGGATCACATACATGTAGGAGATCTGGAGGTTGCTTCAGGGAATGGGAGTATGATGTCACCTCAGCCGATAATTAGCTGTGCTGAAGTGCAATGTGTTTCGTTTTTTTTCTTTCGTGTGTTTCTTTGTGTTCTTATAAAAGGATGAACCTGCCACATACAATCAAAGTGTTTATTGGCTAATGGACATTTAGACAGAGGAAGTTGAACTTATGACCCCGTTCGGAAATTTACTATGACACCTGTGCACTAGTTTGAAAGTGGGCGTGCTCCGAGAGTCAGAGTGTGCTGCGCTCTTATTAATGGACTATTGACCCATTTTCGTTGTACGTCATCAAAAGCTGCGAGCGCATCATTGGCTCAGAACGACGGGAGACATACGTGCGGCGGGGAAGATTTCTCTTTTAGTGTTTAGTTGCTGAAGCTTTGAAATAATTTCAAACAATATCAACATGCCCTGCTGTTGTGTGAAAGGGGTTCATTTGTTTTTTCTCAATTCCAAGAAGAAAAAGGCCATTTCACTGCCTTTGAACTAGTCCGTTTTTGTCTCTGAAGAATTACTGATATTCACATAAAAGCATGTTTCTGAATAAATTCTACACGCATACAGGAAAAGTTTTTTCAAAAATTTTTGAGTACTGTAGTAATAGTGATATTAGTCCATAATTTGTGAATAGGCGTCTCTGCATTTTTATAAATAGGAATGACTTTTGCTCTTTTCGTTGTTGATGGAAAGATATCAGCTTTGAATGGCAAGTTACATATGTGGGAAAGGTCGCGCTACATGTTCTATAATAGTTTTTACTAATGACATGTCAATCTTAAAACAATCAGAAGGCTTTTTATTTTATGGTGTGTTTTTCACAACATTTAATACTTTTCTATCATTCACAGTGCTAAAGAACATAATGGAGCTCTTTCTCAGACTTTAGCAATAACAATATTTTTATCTTTTCTGAAATATTCTGGATAGTTTCTTAAAGCTCTTTTTAATTATGTGATTTAGTATTTTCCATATTTTTTGTGTGTTGCTTTTATTCTGCTCTAATAATGGACGACAATGATCTCTCTTACTTGTTCTTGTCATATTTAGTGATGTATTTTTCGTTACATCACGTTACATTTTTTTCAGTGTCTTTGGTTCTCAATTTTATCGAAGTTTCAAATAAAATGTCTTTTTTTTCACGTGCGTTCTCGATAATTTTCGTCATCCGGGGCTTATTTAAGCCTCTATACTTCCCGGTGACTAGTTAATGGAAACATTTTATCGTATAAACAGATTATGGTAGACTGAAATATATTGCATGGAATATTTGGGTCTCCATTTGAAAAGACCTCAGACCAGTTTTGATTTTCAAGCTTCAACTTAAAGGTCTGCGATTGGCTGGCAACCGGTTCTGGGTGTCCCCCGCCTGCTGCCCGAAGACAGCTGGGATAGGCGCCAACACGCCCCGCGACCCTTGTGAGGATAAAGCCGATCGGATGGATGGATGTTATATTAGTTTGGCAAGATCAACTGCTATTCTACTATGTTTTGTAATTACAGGGAAAGGAGTGTTGCTATATGTTGATTTTATAAAATGTGTTGTTTGTTTATGTCCATTTGGATCTAACACATAAACGATAAAATGACCACATATTTATTGGTGATTTTTAATCATTTGAGTAACTCGGTAAGCATATCCTTGAATTTTTAGAGTTTCACAACCACTAGTCTTTTCTACCTTGTCTTTCCCTTCCAGTGCGGTGAACCCTTTCTATCTCAACCACTTGTTGCAGTTTTTCGATTTTCACTTATCACTTGACAAACTTTTTTTTTTTTGTCTCAGTCAAGGACTCTCTTGGTGACTCCCGGATTCCATCAAAATTGTTTCTCCTGGCCTTTCCTTACAAATACTCCATTTTGTCAGCAGACTGTCATACACTTTGAAGTCATCCGCGCGGATGGCTGTGCTGTATTTCGGCCATAGACAGGCTTTTACACACAAGCACATGCAAAAAAATAACAAAAACAATGTAATTAAAAAGACAAAAGTAAACCATGGGGAAAGGGTCAGGTGCAAGAGCACCAAAAGCCACTCTCCTGCACGTCGCTGCTTAGCACTGTGAGACAGCTGTGCTAACTACTCGGCGACCGTGCTGCCAAACAACCTCCCCAAAAAATGTATCAGCGCACACTTTATCTCCGGCTCTCCCTTTTTCACAAATGTAAAGCATTTTTATATCATGTAAATGCAATGTATGCATACTACGTTCTGCATGGATGAACATAAGCCAACACATATACACAACTTAAGAGGCCTGTTTACATGCAGGCACATACTGCTGCACTTGCACTTCATTATACAGGAAGCTTTGGGCCATAACAGAGCTGTCGTTCCTGCCCATTGATCTTTAAAGGGCCTTGTGCTCTCTGCATTCAAATAGTGGTGCGTGCATTAATAGTGAACGCTATTAAGAACAACACAGGCGAATGTCGAGAGTTATCTTGTGATACCACATTTTGAAGTCTTTTCTCACCTCTGATGGCGTTTATTCATGCGGATGATTTTGTTTTATGACACATATTTTAATATTCTTCCAGATGTTTTTATCCTCATACAATTTGAGTATTGTAGGTTTGTTCACATTCACAATTCCTCAGAACAGCCCTCTAATTTCAGGCACTTTTTCTGTATCCTTTTTAATTTGCGTCTTGTTTGAATCCAGTGCCATCTAAAAAATAATAATCAAAAAATCAAAATTTGATCGTAGTAATCCGAGGACCACAATATTAAAGTAATGTAACTTGATTACTTTGGGGTTTCTCCTATACCAATTATGTGAATGAAGATAAAATAAATTAAATGTTTTTTGCAAGATATATTTCCAGTGGACCCCCTTGTGGGGATAGGAACTGGGACAGCCTGCAAATAGCGCCAATCCACGTATAATGCATTAAAATGCAAAGGATAGATAGATAGATAGATAGATAGATAGATAGATAGATAGATAGATAGATAGATAGATAGATAGATAGATAGATAGATAGATAGATACTGTAGATAGATAAACCAGGGCTCAAATTAACAATTTGGCCGACCGTATCTCCCTGTCTTTGTGAAAATTGTAATCCTGCGATGAATGATCCCAATTTTTAATAACGCTACCTGTAATCCGATTATGTGTGTGTGTGTGTGTGTGTGTGTGTGTGTTTTTTCTGGAAACTGCGACAAAATAGGGTTGCATATTATTTCCTGAATATGGGACATGTATTCCGTAACTCCCAAGTCTGTGTTTCACACAGACTACTTTCGGTTTGGAGGAAGGACCAGAATCTTTTTTAGCATTCTATTTGATGCTCTGTGTGTAGCATCCTGCAGGCTGTGTCAGATCACAAGGGAAGACCACACGTGCATGACTAGTGTGTGAGCGCCACTTCTTCACACATTTGCAGGGAATTGCTTATATCAAACTTCCACACATCAGCACACTGATAAGTGCATCAATGTTCAGTGTATGGTGTAGGATTGTCTTGTTGAAATAAACCTGCCTGTCGTTGCAGAAAATATCATCAAAGACAAATGTGATTCGTCATCCAAATCCTTATTACCTCCTCCAAGCGCAAATGCAAAAACGTGTTGCTTTGACCTGTGAGTTGGCTGGCTTGTCTGTCCTATATCAGGTTTGACAAAATCTACACTCCTGAATTCCCTCAAACGTAGTGAATGGGTACCACATTTGCATTGGAAAAAAACATTAAATGTGAGTGCATGTGGATAAAGTATATTTTCGCTCATTGCTTGTATGCTGTTACTGTACGAGAACCAATAATTTCTCTTTAATACATGTAATCAAGCATGTGCACACATAGACATCAGAGGCTCACTTTTTTCTGAGGCAAATAAAATTATTATTAATGAGAAGAAGAACCACAATAAGAATCCATCCATCCATCCATTTTCTGTTCCGCTTTACCCTCACAAGGGTCGCGGGGGGGTGCTGGAGCTTATCCCAGCCATCTTCGGGCAGTAAGCGGGGGACACCCTAAACCGGTTGCCGGCCAATTGCAGGCCCACAGAGATGAACAACAGAATGTGGGAGGAAACTGGAGTACCCGGAGAAAACCCACGCAGGCCCGGGGAGAACATGCAAACTCCACACAGGGAGGCCAGAGCTGGAATTGAACCTCTGCACTGTGAGGTCGACGCCCTAACCACTGGACCATTGGGCCGCCCACAATAAGAATAATAGTCATTATTCTTCTTATTATTGTTATGAATAAATGAAGGCGGCCCGGTAGTTGAGTGGTTAACGCATCAACCTCACAGTGCAGAGGTCGTGGGTTCGATTTGGGCTCCGGCTTCCCGAGTGTGGAGTTTGCATGTTCTCCTCGTGCCTCTGTGGGTTTCCTCCCACATTCCAAAAACATGCACGGCCGGCTGAATGAACACTCTAAATTGTCCCTCGGTGAGCGTGGATGGCTGTTTGTCTTTGTGTGCCCTGCGAGTGGTTGACAACCGGTTCAGGGTGTCCCCCGCCTTCTGCCCGAAGACAACTGGGATCGGCTCCAAACCCTTGTGAGGATAAAGCGGATCGGAAAATGGATGGATGGATGGAATAAATTAATCTCTCTCTCTCTCTCTCTCTCTCTCTCTCTCTCTCTCTCGCTCTCTCTCTCTCTTGTTACATATATATTTCTGTTTTTGCAGAACTTTCCTGTCAAATAAATACAATTCAATACAACACCCCCCCAAAAAAAAACTTCCATATAGCTTGTGATGAGGAGCTGCTCAACGCGCTGAGTGAGAAGTTCCTCCATCCCCGTTCCCCTCGCCTTACCCCTGTAGCACTTCTCCTGAGCAGAAAGGCAGAGACAGACCCCAGCCCTTCGTACAGTTTAGATTTTTCTCCCTGTGTTTTTTCTCTTGTTGGTGAGTGAATTTCAAGTAAGACACAGGAACAAATGATGTTCTCGTGACTGGGCTCAGGATGAAGCCCCGGTCTTATCCTTGCGTGGTGACCATTTGGTATTGCGAAAAGAGCGTGGAGTCCAGGCAGAGCAACAAGTGGTTGTCTTTTTGCAATGAGGTGGATTGCAAGAATATTGAGGCTTGCCCCTCACTGCCCAGGAGAAACGCTGTTGACAGGCCATCCGTTATCTTGAGGTTTGTCAACAGGAAGCATCAAATTGCCTTAGTAAAAGATGGAAAGAAGCTAAAGGGGATTGATGTTGATATAAATGGGTGCCTGATGAAGCAAAATGTTAACATCACCAGAAAAGCGAGGTACAGCAGAAAATACAGCACACCTGGAGCACCGACCGTAAGATCTTTTTTAACTGAATGGACGAATGGATGAGCTAATTTGAATAAAGGACAGTGTTGAAAACCTGAGCAAAAGTAACGATTAAACCAGCACTTTTACCTGGATCTGCAACAAAATGTAATATATTTTTTTCTTTGCACATGTGAGCCAGTTGGGACTAATATCACTAAATACAGTTGACTATGTTGAGCTAAACAAAACCGGTAAGCCCACTTTCACCAGCATTTTTCAGTGGCTCGCTCCATGTTAAATCTCACACCCAACGGGCTCACACCACTCCAATATATAGCCCCAGACTGATCCAGTGTGACTACGTACTATGCAACCCTAACAGCTTCTGTTTTGTACAACAAAATACAATTGCATTCTGCTTTGAGAAACAACACATCCATTTGATATTTGTTTCAAACCCTGTAAATGTTACGTCAGATGTGCATATCTTTAATCAGCAATTGGTAGTTTTTTTTTTTCCCTTGGCTCAGTGCCACATATAGGCAAGCCCAGTTCTGACAGAACCATGGCACACAGCAGGCTGAAAAGCTTTGCCAAATGATGGGTCTAAGGACGCAGTGACTGTGACCTTGGCTGAACTTGCGAGTGCTTGACTCCAGCTGGGCAACCATTAAAGAGCTCCACAACAGACGCCGCCCACTGAGGAGAACCAGGGGTCGGAATCTATACATGCGTACCATCAGAGACACACACCATTGCAGCACAAAATGCGCACAGGAAGACAAAGCAGCACACAACTCCACACAGCTCCTGCAAATGTGGGCAGTATTTGTATTTAAATTCAGTTTTTCAAGTATTAGCCTTCTATTTATTTTGACTTCTTGTATTTCACTACCTCTGCTCATAACGCCCATACTATGGTGTTTACCTTGTTCATTTGGGTGCTCTTGGATTGATATTTTGCTTGCATGTTAAGGTGTATTTCTCTTATCCTTTTTTGTCTTCAAATGTGTTATTCATTCCTGCATTGGGCCTGTTTTGCCTGGCTCCAAACAAAAGACAAATTGGGTCTCTCAAACTGGCACTACAGTTCATCAGACTACTGCCATAACATTGTGCAGTGTCTCGGTCAGAATATAGGCAACAACACACAATGTAGTTTAGGTTATCACCTTCCCCTGTTTTTTAGATGATTGGGTTAATCTTGTGGAGCCAAGCTAATTCATCAGCTAACCCAAAATTTAAAGAATCAAGCTGGTTGGACACCACAATTAAGTGATTCAATGATCGAGCACATTTTTCACAGACGTCTGGCTGGAACCAGATTAAAGTGGAACGGATACCAATTTTACAAAGCAAAATTGTAGACAGATTAATAAACATCTATCTGGACTTTGGAGAGAAAATTATACTCGCTGAACTGGACTGCAAGCCAGAAATGAACTACTGTATGCTACACCCTAGTTAGCCAAGAGGAATGGTAAAAATGTATTTATGTAGAATAAAATATTTATATATGTAATGTTAGTTTTTTCACAATAGAGTCCTAAGTTTTGATTTTGACTTTTGAGGTCTGCACAAAAAAATGTTCTCCAAGTAGATTTTGTCTTTTTTTTTTTTTCCCAGACATGAAAATACACTTTGATGCTATACACAATAGGAATTTTGGAAATAAAACTGTATGATTATAATTTCTCATTTGTTTTATTGCCTCTTATTAAGTACTTGCCTCAGGTCCCAGGGATCAACTGCCCCCCTCATCGCCCAAAATGCTCCAGAAAATTAGAAATTTGCTTTTTTTCTTTTTGAAGTATTTGATTTGCAAAACTGCTCTGCAAAGAAAAATAAATTATTTTCAGCCTTGCTATATAACACTATGCTGTCATGATAACTGCACACCCGACATCAAAAGCGCAGAGGGTGCTGCTGCCAGAAATCCTGCAGCTTTTCATGTTCATTGTTCCACTCATACCTCTTTCTCGTCGCCAAAAAAACCTTGACAATGGCCAAGGAAGATGAGGTGCCATTGCAAAATGCAATCCTATTGGCCAACGTTAAAGTTCTATGTTGATCGTGGATCGTGTCACACTACAAAGTGTTTTGCCATTGCTGACAAAACATGCTAGGACACGATCTAGAAATGTGTTGGTGAATGCAAATACGGCCATTGATGGGGATAAAATCTTGTGGTTTCATCCAGGCATAACTCAAATTTCCTTGGAGATCAACAAGTTTTCTCAAACTTCACAATGAAATACATAAAGCTTGTCAAAATGTGACTGGTCGAACAACAGGTACAATCCTTTGCGAATGTGGTGTTGTAAAGAAATTACAATGGATGCCGCCATAATAGCAGAATAAGCAGAATTGGACCAAGTAGCTCTATTATTTCATTGCATTGCACAATAAACATCCACCTTATTCTTTGTAGTTCTGAGGTTGGGGATTCAGTTCCAGGCTCCAGCATGGAATATGTGGAGTCCGCGCATTCGCGCTGCGCTTGTGCTCACAATCCAGAAACATTTATGTCAAGCCCACTGCAGAATAGAAATTGGTCTCAGATGAGAATTTTAATATGAATAGTTATTTGTTTTATATACCAGCCGAAGTCAGCATGGATGGGCTCCAGCTCATCCCCCAATGTTAATGAGGATAAACAGTAGACACAACAAACGCATATAACCCATTATCAATCAAAAATCATGATTATTATTAGTTTAACACGGGCTCATTACCACTTACTCTACCATACTGTAATTCTGCTTCAATCAGTTGTGATTCTTGCAATGGAAAATGGTAACCAGATATTAGAAACCCCCCGACTCCACAAGTTATTGCAAATCTGGAAAAAAAAAAAAATTGCCGGACTCAAGCCTCAATGCAAATGGAGTTAATTGGTCGATAAAGCTAGAGACTGGCAAAAAGTCTTAAAACAGTGTTCCACTATCACATGGAAAACAGCAGTTGTCAACATTACTGCAGATAGCCGCTGTGGGCGGCCGCTTGCTCCTTGTCCTGACAGGAGAAGAGGAAAGCTAATTTTGTCTTCTGTCTGCAGCGGACCCACTGGGGCACAACACTGGCATGCTGCAGACACCATCTCACAGCATGCCACCTCTCTCTCTCGCCCTCTCTGTACAAGCTGCTCAACTCCGACAGCACAACCATCATTAAAGTGTTCTGGCTGATCACACGCTTTAATTGGACCGTACCACTGACCTGGGAAAAAAAAATGGTGCCCTGTTAGCTCAGCTGCAGAACAAAGTGAACACACAAACAAACAAGCTAACAAATGAGAATAAAAACAAACTACAACAAGGTTCAATTTGCGCATGTAACATGCTCTGAAGCAAAAACGCAGGGCGACCTGCAAACAGATTGATGAGGTGACATTGAGCAATTTTGCGCCAATCCAAATTTACTGATTAATTGTTGGTTCTTGACCAATTTTAGATTATACTGTGTGAAAGTAATCCTTCTGCTGTCCACAAGCTGGCTCATATATAAACATTACAACAACAAATCCAACTGTCCACAGTGAAAGTGCTAAAACACATGCAGACTGGCCACAAAATTAGGTCAAATTGAACAATCCCCTGAAATTCCATGATTCAAATTGGTATCAAAATGCAGATTGCAGATCATAGAATTGATCAGTATGCAGAGGGTAGGGTATACGCACCATGAAATTTGCCAACTCACCTGAAAACAGGAAAATACGGAACCAAGCGATTTCTTTTGTCCACCCAGCCTCCGTTTTCTACACTGCTTACCCCATTTTGGATCCCATGGAGTTAAGATACTTCAGGTGAAAGGGAGACTCTACCCTGAGACAGTCAATGCCACATAGATCACAAGTCACAGAGAGAGAGAAAAAACACCAATTTACATTCTCATTCACAATGCCACTGCTTTGGCGATCGGACACCGTAGAGAGATTTTCTTCTCACCATTTTTTTTTTTTTTTAACAGTTCAGCCATGGTGAACTATTACACTCCTGAATGTCATTCTAGTCTTATTCTTTGAAGACATGTAGTTAACTCAAAAGTAATCGGACAATGAAAATGTATTATGATAATGATTTGAAATAAAACATGAAATTAGGACATTCTCTTGAACCATCTTTTCATCCAGTTTTTATTCTGCTTGTTCTTATTAGTGTTGCAAGTGAGTTGGAGCCTATTGCAGCTGACGTTGGGCGAGAGGCTGGTACTGGTGCTAGGCAATTCAATAAAAAAAATATTTAATACCATGCGTAAAATTTGGATCTAAAGGAGATTTATGGAAATGCCAAGTCTTCACTACAGCCACTTTCTGTTCCTGCTTGTTTGTGGCTCTTGTTTTCTCACCTTTCTCTTCAGTAAGTGAAAAGCATCATTGATTGGGAGTCAGATTAGGTGACAGATTGGGCCATTGAGCAAAATTGCATTTAACGTATTATCTGCACTATAAGGTGCTTCGGATTATAAGGCGCACATTGCATTGGCTTCTCCTTCGGCTTTTTCCAGTGCTTTTCCTTCCTCCTCTCACTCTCCCTCTGCTCATTTGTCTGTCCATCCATCCATCCATCCATCCATCCATCCATCCATCCATCCATCCATCCATCCATCCATCCATCCATCCATCCATTTTACGATCCGCATTATCCTCACAAGTGTCGCAGCACGTGTAGGAGCCTATCCCATCTGTCTGCGGGCAGTAGGCGGGAGACAACTTGAACCGGTTGCCAGCCAATCGCAGGGCACACAGAGACAACCATCCAGGCTGTTGTTGTCTCTGTGTGCCCTACGATTGGCTGGCAACCAGTTGAGGGTGTACCCCCCCACAACCCCTTACTGCCCTAAAACAGTGGGATGGGCTCCAGGATGCCCGCCACCCTCGTGAGAATTAAGCTGTTTGGATAATGGATGGATGGATATAAATATAGAGGGTGTGTCTTAATGAAGTCATGGCCCGCCACTTAGAATTCCTCAATGAGATATGTCACATTTTTGTGGACCTTTTCCAACAAAGCGCAAAGTCACTAGTAATTATCTGTTTACTTTTTTTTTTTTTTTTTTCTATTGTTATTCATTGTGGTGGTTTGTGACGTTTGGACAAGTGCCAGTCGATTTTGCAGGCACACTTACTGAAGTTTGGTTTGTTCTAGATCAGCTAAACATGTTCTGAAAGCTTCAATTGTCAAAACTACTTCAGATTTTCCTCTTTTAAAACTTGTTTCACCATTGTTTGGCTTCCACGTTCTCCAAAGTAAAATATAATTTCCAGGCAGAGGTTGTGCGCATTTCAACTTTCTCAACAGAGCACCAAGGGAAGTCAGTGGGTCGTTTCACTTTCATGCTTTGTTGAAGAAAAAAATTAAAACCATCTGACAACAGTCGCTGCACAGTCACCTTGGTGAGGCTTTTATCTGAGTAGCACAGAAGATGATTCAAGGTTGTTGCCACCACCAAAAGAAGATCTTATGGGACAATAGGGCCCCTCTCATCCACTGTGCTGATTCAATCACAATAATGCCAATACAAAATTGGTCCTTGCAGGTGTACATACATTTATTCCTGCCACTGAAAAGGAGCTTGCTGATGATGAAACCTTCAGCAGTTGAGGATTGCTCCAAATAAAAAAAAGCAAACTGAATACTGTCGATACACAATCTAATGAATGAAATCAGAGCTTCCCAAACTTGTTTAGCTTTTTTACCTTTCCAACTTGGACTCAAACTAACAACACGTGTACTGCCATAATCATCGACTAAAGTCTAGATTGTAAACATCTGGGTAAGTTACAAAATGTACCACTGTCTTTTGAGGTTCATTATTTCACGATTCTACACATTAAAAAATGCTGGGTTGTTTGTCTATCCCGCTCGCTGGCTGCATAGCTGTAGATTTTGGGTTACTTTTACCCAAGTTTGGGTTCCTACTGACTACGTTGATTGGGTAGAAGATTGAATTTGGGTGGGCTGATGAGCTGAAGCTGGCTGCCATTTTGGGCATTTTGTGAACTAAGAAAGTAAAATTTAATGCAACATTCCTAGGAAATAGTGGAGCTGGCATGCTGAGTGGGTACCACCGCTGAATTTGAACACAGGGATTGGAGTTAAAATCCTAATCAGGGTGAACGGAAACATCGAGTTGGGTCCCGAGGACCCTTTGTGCCATATGTTGATTCCCAGCCCCTGCTGGTCCTTAGCCTAGAAAAAATTGGGAGGGTTAAGAAAGGAAGGCCATCCAGTGAGAAAACTGCGAGACATATCATGCGAGTGGCATGTCGTTTTTCTTAAAACATATTCAGTTAGTTTTTATTTAGTAAAACTATTTCATTTCATTTTAATTTAATTTATTTTATTTATTTAACAAAAATGACTTTTCAGTTTTAGTTTACATGTAGCTATAATAACCTTAGCGTGCGTGTGCGTGTGCGTGTGCGTGTGCGTGTGTGTGTGTGCGTGGAGAAAAATGACTTTTTAACTTGTATCATGCTTTTCTTTCGCATTTAATAATAACACAAACAAAAACAACAATAATAATAATAACAGTAATTAAAAAAAAAAAAAAACACCGAAGTAAAATTGGATTTTTGATGTCTCTGAGCAAGTCGTTCCGCACCTCTCATATGTGCTCTTGCCACCAGGACACCCTCGGCCACAATTTAATGATAGATTTTGTGGTCATGTCATCAAAGTTGTGGCCGCATGTCTTGGACAGTTGGGTGAATAGAGGAGCGGAGCTGTCAACCGATCACCAGGTGTTGTGTTGGCACCGCTGGTGTGGGAAGAGGCTGGCGGAACCTCTGTACTGGTCAGTTGTGGTGAAGAAGGAGCTAAACCGAAAGGCGAAGCTCTCGATTTACAGGTCAGTCAAGTTTCCTGCCCTCACCTATGGTCTCGAGCTGTGGGTCATGACCGAAAGAATTAGGTGGTGGATACACATGGCTGAAATTATTATCCTCCGCAGGGGGTATGGGCCCACCCTTTGAAATAGGGTGAGAACCTCGGCCATCCAGGAGGGATGCAGAGTCAATCCGCTGCTCCTCTGTATCAAGAGGAGCCAGATGAAGCGGCTCGGGCATCTAGATAGGATGCCTCTTGGACGGCCTCTCGGTGAGGTGCCCCAAGCACGTCCGACCGTGAGGAGGCCCTGTGGACAACCCAGGACACACCTTGGGGGCGTAACCGATACATGGAGGGGCTGAAAAATTTTTGATGATTATGACTTCACGTACTTGAGAGTTTCTCTCATTTTTCAAATAAAAGTATAACACACACTAATGGTGTGCGGTACAAACGTGTCTTCAATATAAGGTAGAGTTTGGACCCTACCATACAACAGTGGTAATTGATGATGTCTTTGTATCCCCTTCCGTGCCCACTGCTTAGTGTGACAGAAATGTCCAAATAGGAGTCCCTCATCACCTGTTGCTGTTTCCCCCCTGTTCTTATTGGGGAATGCTTGTTGCACACAATTTTGAAGCCTACGCACTTGCAAGCTACAGCTGGTGCTCCTTCTAGGAGTTGGACAGAGCTCATTTTTCCAATCACCCTCTTCTTCTTTACCCCCCTGGGAGACTGGGAGATTTTTTTGAGGAAAATGTGGGGTTGTTTTTGGGGGGAGGACAGGAGGGGAGGGGGGGGGCGGATGATCCATTGCTGAGATGGACTACGAGCTAACTAACTCTCACCTACTCTAAGAGTGGATGTGTTCAGAGAGGTGGGGTGTGCTCTGCTCTCATTAATTTACGAATGAAGCTAGCACTGGTACACCGTGTCCCCAATCGGAGCATCTAGTGCCTAAGCGCCATTTTTGGTGGACTCTGAATAGAGGAACGAAAAATTCGAGAAATGCTCTAAGTTTCACAACGGTCGCAGCGAACCAGTATGGGCTCGGACATTAATTCTGAACGAGCCCCTAATGCGCAAGTAACTGAAAGACTCAGCCCGTCTCCATGCCCTAACAATCAGACACGGGGGTACAGCTGCAGCATGGCTACTTATTTGTTAGTAAGTAAACAAATTGCTTGGGGCTGAAGCGGGGCTAAAAACGGGCGTAACTTTTCATGCCACCACAAGTCTAGTCTACAGCGTCTGTGACCAAATTGTTCCTCTCTGGGCATTCTGGCGCACGGACTTGCCTCGCCCCGATTCATCCAACAATTTAGTAATAGAAAGTAGTCTGCGCTCGGCATGAAAACGGACCCATCTTTATTTTAGTTCAACTACTTTGGTAGATCTCCGGTTTCCTCCCACATTCCAAAATCATGCATGGTAGATTGATTGAACACTCCAAATAGATGTGATTGTGAGCGTGAAGGAATCTTTGCCTGTGTGTGCCCTGCGATGGGCTGGGTACCAGTTCAGGGTGTACCCCGCCCGCCTATTGCTCTTGTGAGGAAAAACGGATTAGAAAATGGATGGATGGATGTTTTGGTAGACCCGCTACGCCTTCTCGCCGTGATCTATTATTGTTCCGAGCACAAGTCTAGCGCAGTCTAGCTAATTGTCCACATGGGTGGAGTTTTCTTTCTTTTGGTGTTGTGCTGAATTTGCACAGGTAGAATTGGGCAAAACGGGGCATTTGCAATGTTGTGCGCCGTTGTGGGATGGAATCTAGCCGAGTCCGGCCAATCGTAGCAGCATCCCTCATTTGCATTAAAATCAGGGCACACCGACTGCACACTGAGCATAACATTGTTGAAACAGAAATATACTTGCTGAGATCCGTAAATACCAAAGCAGGGAAATGACAAGAACACTTCTTTGGCAATTGGACACCACCTTGATCCCACAACCGTGTGTCTGTGCGTAAACCCCTACCCAACTGTTGCCAAAGCAGGGAAATGACAAGATCACTTCTTCCGGATGATGAAGTCAGCCGTGTACGTGGCTTTGGCAATTGGACACCGCCTTGATCCCACGACCGTGTGTCTGTGCGTAAACCCCTACCCAACTGTTGTGCTGCATGGTCAGGTCAGTGGTAGTTAGATGATAAAGATTCAAACTCATTGAATTGATTCTACAGTCATTCAAATTGTTTGCCCCCCATTGTTATATTTATGAATGAAATTGATGACGTCAGCCACACACATCCCCGTCTGCCTGTGCCTCCATCAATTTCACCAAAATCGCATTACACCACCTGCGTTAGCTCTCTGTATAGTTTTCTAATTTGTTTAATTTTTGAGATGCTAGGAGGTGGTTTTGTCATTAGAATATATCATACTGGTGTCAGCACATGAAAAACGTATTGACATATTTATTAAGAACAGGTGTGACCCCAGAATAAGAATCATTTTCTCAGACTTTTACTAAATGTGTAAAGCTGATCTGATGCCATGACAAAAACATTTTTGTCAACATATTTCTCTGTCATTCTTGTATCCATTTTCTTTACCACACACCTGCAATATAAAGTCATCTTCAGAGAACCTGAAGAATTGTCACTAGTTTTGTGTTAGTGACATCCGTAGGTGTCTCTGAGAGAGAGAAAAAAAAAAAACTATGAATAATCATGCCCAATATGTCACCTGCAAACAACAGCCGCTTTCTGTACTGTGCTTCTTGCCTAATTAACACTTGATTGTTATTGTGTACTCATTTTCACATGGACTGAAACTTGTTGATGTAGAGGATAATGAGTGTGTGTGTGTGTGTGTGTGTGTGTGTGTGTGTGTGTGTGTGTGTGTGTGTGTGTGTGTGCGAGCGTGTGAGCGTGTGTGTGTGGGAGAGAGAGAGAGAGAGAGAGAGAGACAGAGAGAGAGACAGAGAGAGAATGTGAGAATGTGTGTGCAAATTGAGGCAATGTATAAATGTATTTTCTGGTTACTGGCACCATGCATGCACGCATGCATGCACGCAGGCATGTATGCACGCACTTACTATGTTGCCTTACTTTAGGTTTAGGTGACCTTTAAGATCTGTTTATTCAGAGAGCCACCTCTGTCTCTTTCCCTGTGCGTAATATGTGTTAGAGCGTGTGTCAGAGTTGGGTAGAGTAGCCAATAACTGGTGAGGGACATCGGATATTCATTCTTTTCATCGGAGCAAAACTAAACATGAAATATTTATGTGCAAATTCACCCATTGTCCAACAACGACTCTGTATTTCTGTCATGGTTTTGGCTCTGCCTTGTTTCAGCACCAGTTGGAGTGGAGGCTGTTTCTCTTCAGCGGTGCACCTGTGTCTGGTTTTCCAATCACTCCTTGTCTAGTATTTAAGGACTGCCAAACTGCCAAATCTTTTGTCGGATTATTGACCTTGTTGTTCAGGCTCAAGAGTTCTTTTCTAGACCTCACGTTCATGCTCATAGTCGCTCATTTTCTGATAGTTCCTATGCCGTTGTTAGATGGAGCCGAGTCCCGGCCAATTTTACCAGATCCTCATATGCATTAAATTCAGGGCACTCGAAGCACACACATGCTTGACATTGCAGACACAGAAAGACTCGCTGGGGTCAATGCATGACATCGGTGAGTATAATGCATGATTTCCCCTTGCGGATGATGTTTAAATTAAATATGGTGTTTAAATTTTGTCAGTATTCTAAGAATTAAGGTAGTTAGGACATTTTAAAGACTTCAAAAAGCCGGCAAAAATGTCACAAGCGCTCTGTTGTTACAATGGAATGGCCTGTGACTGATTGCCTGGGTGAAGTGGTGTGCGGCTGTTTTGGGACAAGTAAGAGAAAAGAGAAGCATTTTGAGCTAAGATAAAAATGGGGAATGTCTACGACTGCAATAAAAGCCATCTCTGCAGTGCGACCCCCCCGTCTGCCTGTTGTTTGTTTGGAAGCCTGACTCCTGGTGGACAGCTCTCTTGCATCTCCCCCAATCAAGGTTAGACGACACAAATATTGACACTATATCATTTTCCTCTGCATCGTACAAATTTGATGTAAATTCATCTGCATACCTAAAAATTATTTTTGATAGGTGGATTTAAATATTCAAGTTAGCTTTCAGCACTTTTTGTGCAGTCAAAGATGTTATCCCGCTGTGTGTGCAATAAACATAGAAATACTGTTTGAAAACCATCACATAAAAAACAAGGCAACAGAGGAGATCCTGCTGTACATTTCTGCTGAAAACACATTTTTAACAAGCCAGAGCTAATTTTGCTGAGAGGAGTGCAAAATAGACCTCCTCAATATCATCCCACAAAAAATGGCATCACGAAAAATGGTGCAAATGATGCACTTGTCACATAGTGTAGCATGTGGCGGTGTGAGCCATGGAGGTAGCTAGTCATGGACATGTGCTGCTGGATAGCCAAGAGAACAAAGACTTGTAGATTTCCACAGGCAATTGTTTAATTGGAAGCTAAAAAAGAACAATGCTTTATTATTTAGCTTTACCACACTTTACTTGAAAGCACACTGACTGCATCCATGACAAAAGTGTAATGAAAAAGGAAAAGGAAAAAAGTTACTTACTGACATACTATATAGAGGTACCACTGTTAGTTATACTGTGGCCAAAATATGGTAAAGACGCTCGACCAGGGGAAGGGAACTCCGTATCGTGCCTGTTTTAGATCTCTGCCTACTCCCACACACCTGATTCAATTGATCATGATCGTTTCAGGCTTCTACAGAGCTTGCCGATGAGCTGATTGTTTGAATCAGGTGTGTGGGAGTAGGGAGGGATGTAAAACAGGCAGGATATGGCTCTCCGGGAACCGGAGTTCCTTACCTCTGCGCTCGACAAATAAGTTAAATATAACATTAATGAACCTTGTTTTACAACATGATGTCTTGAACATTTTGGCACTGCACACAGCCGAACACATGCCCTAACCGGTCGCCCGATATTAACCCTTGCTTGCAGCCTGTAACCTGATAACATGATAAGGTGTTCACCGTAGTAACTGCTGCCCCTGAAAGAGTGAAAGATGTATAAGGCAGGTGATATGCATTCATGATCAACATTGATATTCTCATGATTAAAACAATCCAAAGCTTTTTGTGTTACTTTAGTGTTCTGCGTATCTGTTTAGATTATTTGTCTTGGTTGAATCGAGGCAATATGACTATTGAGGTCTCTGGAGGTATGGCTAGGCTCCTCCCTAAGTGGATCAATGTTAAGGTGTACCTGTCGTATGCGCTCATTCCTAGGTTTGTCCCATCCCTTGTTGTCAGTCCTAAAGTGTATTTTCTTTGAAAATAAATGACTAATGCATTCAGGTTTGCATTCAAAATAAAAACAGCTGCCTAACTTTCGTTTAGCCAAGTTGCCAAACATGTTTCCTTGGCTCCAATTGTCCAAAGCCATCTCTGCACTCCTCTTTCTGCTTTCATAAATATATACAGTACAATGCTATATTTTTATAGTGTTGCTCAAAAAAAAAAACATTCTAAAAACACTCTGCACTCTCTGACCTCAGTAAGCGGAATATGTGCCAACTGTTTGTGCCCATAGACATGCTTGCCTTTTTTTGTCAGACTGGAGTGTCCCTGCAGCCGTCTGGCACTCGTACCAATGACCTGACCTCACCTCACTTGTTGCCAAGAAACCAATTCAACTGTGTGTCTTTGTGGTTGAATGTATATTCATCAAAAACATAGCGTTTGCATTTTGGCAAGAACTACCCCACAAAGACTACATGGAAGCAAGTAAATCCCTTACTGTTTCCAATCCATTGTACTGTTGGCCCTTGTGTATTTATTATGGGTCAGTATTTAAGTCCAATAGTGTGGAGGTGGAACAATTCCAGTGGCATCGTCCAGAAAAACAAGACAGTGTACCAAAGACTTTCTACAATGTTTGGCTTGCTGTTCAGACTAGATTGGATAATGATAACCTGTAACCCGATAAGCTGTCCACTCTCGTAACCGCCCTGAAAGGATCAAATAATTTTCTCAAGTAAAAATTAAATCAAAAGGGACCCTTGAGTTGCGTGTCTTATGGAGACTAATTTCATTGCGGTTTATTGGAGAGAAATAGGAATCTGCTTAAGATACTGTATGATTTATCATAGGCCGAATGTATACTTGGAGCAAACATTTTAAAGACATTGGACTTCGTAGGACAATATAATTCTCATTTTTCCATCCAAAACTCTCGATGTAATTTTTGATCAGAAAAATTATATTACAATAAAAATAATATTTATCACTTTGTTTTGGGGAAATCAATAAGTAACTAACTACTCCAAAAAATGCCCCTTTCTCGTCAGCAATACAGCCACGCCCCCACTCTCTTCTCATTTCTTATAACTTGGCGGGAGTCCGTGCAGGAACTGGACACAATTTTTCCATCGCTGTGGCTTCTTCACTGTGCACGGCTTTTGCTTTGTACGCCGACAGCAGTGAGCTTCGAAGAAGTAAAGCTTGGCTTTCTTTCAACAGGGGGCTGGGGCTTACCGACAGCAAGAGGTAGCCGTATCATTTTTTTTTTTCTTCATGCAAAAGCATCCCTGGGTGTCTTGAAGGATGCTCTATCAATCGCATTCATTATTCTTATCAATGAAATCGAGAAAAACGATACGCAACCTATTTACTAATTTCCTCATTCTATAATTGTGCACACTTATGGAGGGGCTTATCATTCATTTTCAGAAGTTGGAGCTGTCCACATAAACGTTGGTGCTGATTGAGTGCAGTTTTGGGATATTATAAGCGGTGTGTCAGAGCTAGGCTTGGACACAGTTGCAGGGTACAAAGTAAAAAGATTTATTTGAGGATCGGCGACTGACAACTCAAAATGGCACGGTTGTGGAAACACGGCGAGGACTGGTCAGATCTGTGGCGAGAGGCTGGAGTGCATATAAAAGTACAAAACACACTGGCACAGGACAAAGGGAGACATGGACCTCCCTGGTTGTCTTGTACTTAGGTAAGCCTCCAGCCAATTTGTTTGAGGCTCTTGGTGCCTTCACTTTTACCATCAGTAGGTGAAGGACAAACAATCAGTTGGTGTGCGATCAGATGACCTCCTGAACCACTGAAGAACATTCATTGCCTTCAAATAAACACAAAGTAAAAATCCGTATTTCTTTCTTAAAGTCAGTAATTCTGTGTTTGGAATTAGACAATTTTTTTTCATAATCTCGACAGACAGCGCTGATGGCCACAGCAACTGATGCCCGATTGTTGTTTTTAATGGATGAACTTCCAGCAACTTAGTATTTTGGGATGATTAGTTTTTATACAGCTTTTCTTGGAGATTTGGATTGCTAACTTTATCCAAAAGCAGGACTGATCCAAAAGTAGGACTTAGTAAAACAGAAGATGCTCTTTGTGTGTGTGTGTGTGCGTGTGCGTGTGCGTGCGAGCTCGCGCACATGTATGCTTTTCCATGACATGCTCTTAGTGTATACGAGAGAAAATGAGGTGACCTGTCAAATGTGCTCTGAGAGACTGCCTTCTCAGATGTCTGGAGAGAGACGGCTAATCGGCTCTCCTGCCTGTCTGTCTGCGCGGCTACAAACACACACACACACACACACACACACACACACACGAAGCAGGAGCCAAAATAAGCGTGTCAAAACCACCTCGTTCAAGACAAAACACATGTTTAACACTTAACACAGCACACTTGAAAGGAAGGATACTGAGCAGGGTTGTGGATAGATGCAAAGTGATTTGATTATGTTACACACATATGCACAAACGAGTGACTCAGACACTCCTGACAGTAGCCCATGCCCTCACTTTATGTGAAAAATAACTTCCTCCTACAGCAATGGCAAGAGGTGGCTACAAGGGTGTCTTTAAATACTCGTGTGTGTGTGTGTGTGTGTGTGTGTGTGTGTGTGTGTGTGTGTGTGTGTGTGTGTGTGTGTGAGTGAGTGTGTTTATCGCCCATATAGAGGCCCATAGTATGCAGGCTAATGATGAAAATGTTGATGATGAAAAGTGAAAATGGGTGATAGAAGAGAACACACACTGTCAGAGGAGAAAACTGTTTTAGAAAACTCGATGACTTTGCAATCGGCCTGAGTATTCGAAATAAGCCACAGGGTTTTTCCATGGGTGCTTACATGGTCTGCTATTGCAGGTCTGATGTCACCAGTAATTATTTCTTGCTCTTCTTCCTTGGCCTCCTATAATTCTCAATCCACCTGCACCCTTGATTGTAGCTGTGGCTCACTTTGAGTGCTCAGGCTGATTGCAAAGTGAACACACTTTCTTAAATGGTGTAACAGTTTAGACAGATTGTTGTTGGCTTTATAATAGTAGAGTTTTGCAAGAAGTGTTGATCATTTGGAAATGAGCGCCAAGCAATGGGTTTTGTTTACAGTTCTGCAAAGAAAGTACGAACAGTTTTGCAAAGTGTGCGTTGCAACAACTCAGTACGGAGCAATGTGCTTTTGGTTTTGCAAACTGTAAGTGGGTTTCAAATAGATAATAAAAGTACTAGAAATTATGCTACAAGAATCACTGTTGGAGTTAAAGCATTCAGAAAATAATGGAAAATAATGGCTTGTATTCATTGGATGAGGCAAAACCACAATTTCTCGAAGGGTTGAAGAATTAACCAAAATAACTTTTATGTTTTGCCATTTTGGTGAAAGGTTTTCTTATTTGTGTGAAGAGTTCCAAACAAATGTGCTTCGCAGTAGTCAATCAGAAAAAAAAAAAAAAAAACAGTCACAGCACTGCATGTTGATTATGTGGTTTGTTGTTTGCAGTGTCGTTCACTTGCACTGAGATTACACAGATCTATTTCCAATATTGCAGTCATTTATTAAGAATGTCTAATTGTAAAGAGTAGCGCTTAATAAAAGAGTACAAAGAAACGGAACAAAACTTTTGTTTGCATGCACGCAAAACAGCAACTCTCCTGGGAAATTTCAAATTGTTTTTGGGACATCATGGACGCCGTGTCCTCCGGGCCAAAGAGGGAAAAGGCCATTCCGAACGTTTATCAGCGCAAAGTTTAAAAGTCGGCATCTGTGAAGGTATGGTGGTGGGCGCTCATTTTAACCACGCTTCAATCATCGCTACCATCGGTAAATATCAGTCCGCCAATCCGCCAAAAAAAAAAAAAAAAAAAAAAAAAACACGCCATGAAAAATCCAAATGGTAAATGGAGTGCGCAATCTACCAGTGAGAGGTCCATCAGTACTTGACATGTTCAGTGAAGATTACATTGACAGACTGAAAATCCACTTCTGTTTGTGATAAGTCCGTTTTTTTATTTTTACAGATTATTTCCCGTTAATCGTCAGCAAAACGGGCCTTCCGTCAGTAGTGACGGAATGCCCTCCTCTGTAAGACACCATTAATGCCGGGAGGTACATAGGAATTTTGGAGCATCATATGCTGCCGGGGGGCAGCCTGGTGGTGAGTGGTTAACGCGTTGATCTTACAGTTCAGAGGTCATGGGTTCGTTCCCGGCTCCGGCCTTCCTGTGTGGAGTTTGCATGTTCTCCCCGTGCCTGGGTGGCTTTTCTCCGGGTCCTCTGGTTGCCTCCCACGTTCCAAAAAAAACATGCATGGCAGGCTGATTGAACACTCTAAATTGTCCCGAGGTGTGAGTGTGAGCAGGGATGGTTGTTCGTCTCTGTGTGCCCTGCGATTGGCTGGCAACCAGTTCAGGGTGTCCCCCCGCCTACTGCCCGAAGACGGCTGGGATAGGTTCCAGCACACCCCGCGACCACTGTGAGGATAAAACGAATCGGAAAATGGATGGGTGGATGGATGGATGGATGGATGGATGGATGGATCATATGCTGCCATTCAAGCAATGCCTTTTTCAGCAAGACAATGTCAACCCACGTGTTACAAAGTGTAGCTTAGTCATAAAAGAGTGCTAGACTGGCCGACAAAGAGTCCAGACCTGTCCTCCCATTGAAAATGCATGCCGTGTTTATGAGACGCAAAAAAAAAAAAAAAACAAAAAAAAACCCCACATCAGCCATGCCGGGCTGATGAGTGCCCTGAAGTTAGACAATTTAGAATTCTTTCTAAGATCCTATTATTTGTTTTCAAATCTCTGAATGACTTCGCCCACACCTAACCTGTCTGAGCTCTTCCGCCCCTACGCACTGTAATGTTTTTGTTGAGGTTACATTTGGTTTTGTTCCCTCATGCCCTTTTTGTCTTCGCCTGTTCTCGTCATGCAGGTCCCTTGTGTTTAACCAATCAGCTCCCTCAACCTTTTGTGTCTTGTCCAGGTGTTTCTCATTCTCTTGTCACTTTGCTTTGTATTTAGTTCCCTGCGTTCTGTCAGTCTTGGTCAGCTCAATGTTTGTCTGTGTGCTCCCGTCACTTGTGTGCTCCTGTCATTGTTTGTTTGTTTGTTACTTTGGTTCATTGTGGTTTTCAGGACTTTGTGGGGTTTTTTTAAATTTCGTTTTTGCAGTGTACCTCTGCAAGTTTTTGTTTGTTTTTTTGTTTATACATTTTGTTCAGTCCACTCTGCTGCTCCTGCCTCCCTGCTTTTTGGGGTCCGCTACCTACCATCATGCCTAACCTTGACAGGATGCCCGGTGCTTCAGGTAGGTTTGCGGAGCAGACACTATTAGAGGTACTGAAGCTCAGCGGGGATCGAGCCTTTTCCGTTGCTGGTCCCTCTCTTTGGAATGACCTCCAATTGAACGTTCAGCAAGCCCCATCGCTGTCCATCTTTAATACTCATCTTAAAACTCACTTTTGTTTTTTTGACTTTTGACTCAGCACGAGACTTTTACTGTTTTTGTGCTTTCAACTGTCTTTGTCATTCCTTTATTGTTTGTCGCCATATGAATTATTTTTGCGCCATGTATAACACTTTGTATCCAGCGGTAATTGTTTTAACCCTTTCATGCACCAATAATGATAACCTGATAAGCTGTCCGCTGTAGTAACTGCTGTCCCTGAAAGGGTTAAAGTGCTCTATACATCCAGTTGAGTTAAGCTAAAATGTTACACTGTGGCCTTGTCCCAACTTTTTGGGAACATGCTGCGAGCATCAAATTCAAAATGAATGAATATTTGAAAAACGGCAAACAAAAGCACTGAAGTTAATCAGTGTGAACATTAAATATGTCATTGTATTCACTTCAATATAGGATTTCCAAATCATTCTGTTTATTTTACATCATGCCCAATTATCTTTGTATACGTAGTATATTATGTCTAATTGTCACATTTGACTTAGTAAATCACTGTTTACAGCATCATTCTTTGAAGAGAGGAACTACCAAGCTACAACCTGGCGCTGAATGTTAAATCTGTTTATCTACCTTTTTAGAGTTAGCCTGCCTGAAAAGGTGTTTCGTTAAGATATTATAACATGCATCAGTGATCTCTGACGGCTTGCCTCAAGTTCATAACACGAAAATGAGACCCAAGTAGTTCCCTCGGATTTTGATTTAAGAAATGGATTGCCAAATTGACTGTGATTGGTTATATGTGCGTGTGTGTGAGAGCGAGAGATTTGACTCCCTTGCCAACCAGCATGGTTCTTGGTTTTCCTGTCATCAGTTTGAAAGTTTTTGGCTCTCGTGAAGCCAATTATGTGCCTATCGCCTCAGTGAATGAATGAAGACAAACAGTTGCAATAAATGTAGTCAGTCATGCAGTCAGAGAGTGCATTTGTAGCCAACTGTGAAATTTTCACCGTCACCTTGAAGAACCCAACACCTTTTTTTTTTTTTTTTTAAAAAGGTTCAAGCTCCCAATATAATGACCAAACGATGACAAATTCGGGCATCCATAACCTCAGTTCCGGCAAGACTGATCATTATCTAATGATTACATTGGCTCCACCATTTTAATGCTGCAAAATTGAAATACAAATTTCCTGTCAATAATAGACCCCAAGAATTGTTGCTACAGTTCTTCCTCCCCCGATGCTTTGCCTGCTCTGTAGTCAGGTACACGGCGCAAGAACAGCTGACAGACTCATGATTCTATTCAATAAGCTCATTAACAACCTCCAGTGAATTAGTTTGTTCAGAACGCTGCATGCTGGGCTGCAGGTCCCCAGATTCGTCCTCCGTGCTGCCGTATATGTCCGACGTCACGCAGAGACCTAACCTCCACTGCAGCTGCAAAGACAAACTTGCCCTTCACTTTCTCCAAACTTTGCCGCGGCAAACACAGCGGCGCCCCCGCCCACCCCCTGACAACCTCCTGTCTCACATTGCAAGACACAATAACAAGGCTTCTTCACCAATGAATTTTGCATCCAAGGGCCACATTTCATGCCATAAATAGTCAGATTTTATTTAATTTTGTCTCGTCTACTTCTGAATGGGCACAGATTCAGATTTTGAAGATGGTTATTTTTCAGTTGTGACAGAACAATTTCAAATCCACTTACAGAACCATTTTAAAACATTTGCTTTTCCCGTCTCCAAAACACTGGAGGTGTACAAACGAGCATCCACAAAGGTACTTTCATTTGGTTTTTATTTAAAAGCAGGCAGCACAGTGATCTATGGTAGTTGTTGGCTCATCAACCTGATAGTTCTGGGGTTCAGGGTTTAAATCTAAGCTCTGAGCTTCCTGTTTGGAATTTGCATTTTCTCACTGTGATTGTGTGTGTGTTTTTTTTTTTTTTGGGGGGGGGGTACTCCGGCTTCCTCCCACTTTCCCAAAAACTTGCATCTTAGATTAATTGAATTGAATTTGAATGGCTGTTTCTCTACATGTGAATTGTTCAATGGTTGGTGTGTTTGAACATTTTCCCGCCGTTACGATCAAAGGCCCGATTCTCGTATGTCTTTGACAAATTATTTTTTCTATTTGGTTTTGGGAATATTAATTTTTAAGCCCCACTCTACTCAGAAATTGGTCAGGTTGACATGTAATTGAGAAATCCATTCATTATTTCCGTTCATAAAAGATGTGGTAAAAAGTTAGGCTGAGTCACAGTGTCTGGGACGGTGAAGTGAATTCAACACGAGCTGATAAGTAAGCAACCCAGAGCTTATATTTTTGCTGGACACAGATGCGAAACTGTTGTCTTTGCCAAATGAGCCCCCGCATCTTTCATCACAATAAAAATGGCTTATATGTATGTGAGTACCAGCATGTTTAAAATATAAACATTTACATTCAGGGGCGCGGAATGGCTCAGTGGTAGAGTGGTTATCTCCCAAGCCAGAGGTTGGGGGTTCACTCCCCGGCCATTGTTAGCTTGTCAAAATGTCCTTGAGCAAGATGCTGAACCTCCGCAGTTGCTCCTGATGCTGCAGCATCAATAGGTCAATGATTCAACAGTGTAAAGCACATTTACTATTTATCAACATTGCCTTCTGAGAGAGGAGAAGAGTTGGTGGCGTAGAAGTGTCTCAATTGACTCGTAGGCTGATGGTGTAGCTGAGGTTTTTCAATTGAAGAAAAACATGGTGATGGGTAGCGCTATGATGTTCATCTTGTCTTCTCATTAGTTGAAATGGGTTTCAGGTTTCTTTTTTATCAGACGGTGTTTTTTTGTTTTGTTTTTTTGGTGAAGAAAAAAAAACACTTATGGAGCTGACAGTTTCGGCTGTCACTGCTTCCCTATGATGTGTGGAAAAAAAAAAAAAAAAGGCCGACCGGGTCGGGAAACCTTCAAAATAAGGCTCACCTACCAGGTCAAGGCTGCGAACCGACCTGCCACCGCCGCTGCAGCCATGTGTCTGTGTTGATAGTGCCATCTCCGTGGAGGGACAAGCGAGCTAAATTGCTCCTACACACTCAGGAACCATTGGTGGCAAAAGGCTGGAGCGCAAAAGAGAGATTTTTTGCGTGAGGGCATTCATTTGGGCAGATGCGCTATGGTGAGGCGCGCGTAGAGCTCTAAATTAGCTCAAAGGAAGGAGAGATGCTAAGATTTCTGCAAAGACGATGCTCGACATCTCTGACATATCAGACGGACATTCTAGCTGGCACTTTTTTTTTTTTCTCCTCCATGAGAATCAATTAATTCAACAGCTTCTCACCTCCTTTCGGCTTGTTCATGTATGGCAGTGGGCGATTGAAAGACAGACAGCTGCTGCTGCTCCTCCTGACGTGTCTGTCGTAACGTGTCGTTTTTTCGACAAATTCAATACGAGCGGAGCAGCTTGCTAATGTTTGCCTGCATTGATTATTCAACAAAAACGAATATATAAACCCAGAGTTTTCTTCCGTAATATGACCTTATATTGGGCGAAAATTGAGACGGCTCATAAAGAAGAGTAGGAAAACAGGCTAATGTTCCAGACCTTTCCATCACATCAACTACTAACAAACCACAGCACACAATTATTTAAAATTGTATTAGGGGCCCCAGGAATCCTTTTTCTCCCTTTTTTTTTTTTGCCTCAAAAGCTCCTGCCATGCTGGCACTCACAGGTCGTCCTTGGTACTACAAGAGACATTGTTACATGTGCAGTCTTGGTCACCTCAAGTATACGACAAGAGCAGTAAGCACACACATATTTCTTCTAATGTGTGAGGGCTCTCACATTCTAAAAATCTGTTAAGATGTTAAAAATTGCAGTGTGCAGCCCAATAAAGCCATTCCACTAGAAACAATTGTGACTGTTGTATCGCTTTCACAGTTTTCTGTAGCGAGACGCAAACATGTATATCTATCTACCTTGATAGCTGCACAGTGGGCCGCCATGCTAAAATCTACACCTCATCTTCACATGCCGGCTTGGATGCCTTGCGATTGCAACAGTGAAGGAGTGGAAGAGATGGCTGAACTCTCCACGAGATGAAAATGGGGTGAGGTGGGGGAGCACGAGTGAGGAGGAAAGGGGCTATGATTGCCACCCAGCATGTAGCCAGTAATTAGCCTACTCCTGTATGATGTGTTTATTCTCTCAGCTATGCACACACTTCCTGTCATAGTTTAATGGAGATTTTGGAAGCAACAATCCTAACAAAGACACATGTACATTACAGGTATATATTGCTGGGGTCAGGCTGAAACCTCATGTCACATTTTAGTAAATGTATTAGTTTTTCACAGGTCTATACTTTAAGTCAATCCACGGTGGATGTGTTTTTTTTTTTTGTTTTTTTTTTGTAAATTATTGACCAAATCTAAAGTGTTGAAATTGCCTTGCTCTCTGACCATGCAAAGTTAATAAACAAACTTCCCGTTTTTGGCGTCTTCTGAAAAGTGATGATTTTTGAAGGGACAAGGATTCCCAAGATGTAGAGCTTATGCAAACTTTTTTGCATGAAAGCATTTATTATATTTTGCCGTTACATCACATTGACATAGCGCAGTTGAGACTACCTGAGGTCATACCCAAAGACGAGACAGCTATGCAAGTCCATTAATAATATGCAGAAACTTAGGCTAACAATTAGCCTCTCTGGTAACTAACTACATTGTGGCTGCATCCATTTTTTTTTTCTCCCCTATCCCCTTGTCATTTTATTTCGATGAACGATTTGAGAGACACGATGAACATCTTCAGCACACAAAGCAAACTCACTCTTAACATGCCTCATGTCACGAGATAACTGCTCAGGGTAATTTTTTTGCTTTTTCTGATTTGTGTCGGAAGGTATAAACACAGCTTTATAAGTGATATGACTTTTTTTCTTAATTTTTGGGGATAAAATCCTCCCATGTTTGCAGGTAAGCAGAGTGCGTGGGTGTTTGCGTGTGTGTATGTGTGCGTGGTGGTGGTGGGAGGGGGGGGCAGGCAGGTTTCAGCAGGGTTAACAGTCAGCCTTGCTCACTTCCTTTCTATCATCATCTCACTCTTCAAACTGCTCTACGGAAGAGTGTGTCCTCTCCTGCCGCCTTCTCTCCTCCCACTTGTTCACCACCCATTTCTATCTCTCTCCGGCCCCTCACTCATTTTTATTACTGTCACAGGAGCCTTTCTCTCGCTCTCTTGCTACCTCTTCCCCTCCGTCTGTGTGTTTATGAGCAGTGCTATATTGAGAGCGTCTGGCAGGCAGACCCAGAGGAAGAGAGGGGGCCAGAGTGCAGAGCGTACAAAAGAGAGAGATAGGAAGAGTGATGGAGAGACAATGACCGACAAGCCATACAAAGCTAGAGAGAAGGTGGTGATATCACGCTCATTATACAACAATACTGTATGTACTGTACTAAATTGATCTTAAAATAGCAGCTTCAAAATGAAGTTATTAGGACGGTGGATTACAACCAGCAATTGTGTCAGTACAAAGCGGCTGTGGATCATGTACTTTGCTTGCCTGGAGTTGTTATGAACATTATCAGAGTTATGTGCAATGCCTGTATAGGAAGTGTGATGGACACAAACAGTTCCCACCTTTTCTGTCTGCACTTCTGGAGAGAAAATGCATGCAGGCACACACACACACACACACACACACACACACACACACAAATGACCCTTGTTTGGCCCCATATTTTACCTCTATTTTTTTTTTTTTTGTTTTGTAAACCATCTTGCCTGCCAAATGTATGAATAAACTTTTTTTTTAAATTCTTGGCACAAATTTAACAGATTATAAGATTAATACGGTATTTAAATAGTAAAATTGTGTGTGATTTGTGACACGAGATGAAACCCTAACTATACAAGTGACGCAGGCACGGTGAGAACATGCACACAGGAAGGCCGAACCTGGAATCAAACCCAGTACCTCTGCACTGTGAGGTCAACGTGCTAACCACTCGACCACCGCCTGTGATGTTTTTTGTTTTTTTTAAACTGTCACAAAATACGGTTACTTTTTTGGGGGTCGCCCTTTCATGGATTCCATACCCCCGCCCCCCCCAAGCCCAATGAAGAATAATAAGTCATGCTACCAATGGCTAATGCTTAAAGGGCTGAAAAACAATGGGAGCTTCTGTGCATGTGATGCATGGACACATCGCCCCACAAAAATAACCCCCGCCACAATGCACTTCTTAGGGTAAGTGTTGCATTTCACAAGCTGATGTTGTTATAATGTAAATCTGTACTTCAACAAAACTAGGTGCAGCTGTGCTCAACTTGCACAGACACCACTGGCTAATTTAATCATACTCCTCCATCTCACTCATACTGCAAGTGGACAGATGTAACCAGTCGTGTCCCACTGGGTTGTGTTTAAGAATATTAACGACGCACAGCAGGATTTCTTGTATTGGCCGCATTTAATCGTCTCAATCAAAAAGCCTGACGAAAATAGCAGAAAACGATGTCCTCCCGTCAATTAGAGTCATACAGCGTGCCCCTCCCCATGGACATCAAGAGAAAAAGAGCCACATAACACAACATAGCTGGTGAAAATAGCAGAAAACAATGTCCTCCAGTCAATTAGTCATACAGCGTGCCCCTACACAAATTATATGGCACAGCAATGTATTAAAAGACTTAAAGTTGTAAATGAAAACAAAAGGTTTATTATTATGTTTTTTTTTTCAGCTCATTTCATGACTGCCGAATCAAGCTCGTCATTTCGTGTCGCAATGTGCTAGCTGATCATGTTATTGGCTGAGAAATTTAGTGTAAGTGTGGTTATTATGTTCATTCGCTTCACGTTATAGTGAAGCGTTAATGCAGTTTGGTCATAGCGAGCAAAAATAAGCAGATAATTTAATATTTACTTGTTGAATGAACGCTTTAACACTGTTCTGGTCACTTTGACATTTGATCACAATAATATTGCGTTAAATGTCATTATTTCACCCTGAAATGTGATGACTTCCTCGTGACCCAGAGATGAAAACGTACAATATAAATGTCATGCTTTTCTATGGGTGGCATGCTGAATAGGGGGCATCACATCCACTTCACAGTTCTGAGGTTTTGTGTTTGAATCCAGGCTCCAGCATACCTGTGTGGAGTTTGCATGTTTTCCCTATGCTTATGTTGGTTCCCAATGGTACTCCAGTTTCCTCCCATTTTCTGAAAAAAATGCATGTTAGGTTTATTGAAGACATTACATTGTCCTTGTTTTGTCCATCGACGTGAATGTGACTGTGGATGGTTGTTGTGCCCGCCAACTGGCTGGCAAACAGCCTAGGGAATACCCTGCCTCTTGCTTAAATGAGGTTAAGTGGTATAATAGAAGGACAGATGGATTCATTTATATGCTACAATGTTTGTGGACTCGGAGGGATTTTGATTTGTGATAAATCAAGCAGAATAGCGATATTGGTGAGAATCTTGAAACCAAAACTGTCCATAAATGTGTGTATTTTTTAAGGCAATCTGTCTGTGTTCCCACCACATTTGCATATGCTCCCACAGAAGCATGCATCTATTGGGATTTGAAGGGGGAAGCTCGACGAGTAAAACAGCGCAAGACTGATCAAACATCCAAAACAAACGGAGGTCAACGGGGTGCCTTGACACAGGTGCGACAGCTGCACCTGTTTTAAGAGTACATGCAGGAGAACACAAATAACCAGATGATCTTAAAATGGTCAAAGAGTATGGTACTTTCTGCACTATAAGGCGCACCTAAAAGAATAACATTTTCTCAAAAGGTGACAGTGCGTCTCATAATCCGATGTGCCTTATATATGGCTCAAGATACTGATTTCCTGGATGAAGCATTTTAAATGTTATGTAAAGTGCTTTGTTGCAGCTACACCAGTTGGGAATGTGCAATTTGAATAAAGCTATTGTATTGTTTCACTTAGCATAGCTCCATCTAGTGGATGCATAAGGCAACCTCAGACATTATTGTAGCTTCTATTCTATGCGCCTTATAATGCAGTGCGCCCTATATATGAAAACAGTTTTAAAATAGGCCGTTCATTGATTGTGCGCCTGATACTCTGAAGCGTCTTTATCAAGCGAATAATACAGTACTTACCAGGATGTCACCACACAGTGAGACAGCGAGTTGTCTGGCCTCATCCTTCATGTTTCTGGTCACCTTTCAAGTTAGACTTTTTACACAACCTACTTTTTTTTCTCCATTTTATTCCTCCCAGCTGTGGCACATGACAGTTACTTGTTTCAGTTTTCTACACTTTTATTGAGTGCCAAGGGTACTTTTTAGTTTTTTTTTTTTTTGCTAGCCGTTGGGATTTCTTCTTTGAGTTTGTTTCATCAGCTGTTCACATATTGACTAATTTTTGCTTGGATTCCCCTTGGGTTAGTAATTTACTATTGCTGTCACCACAAGAAACGTGTACATGTGCTCCACCAAGGATTGGTCCTCAAGGCGGCACGCCAAATGAAAACATTTGATTTGCCAAGCAATTCACCAAAATGGCACAACCTCTCAACCCTCCTGAAGTGCTTGTCAGAGTCAAGTAAACTTTGAGCACGAGATCACCCCACTTGCCCCGTCCCATCACGGAAGGGTTTGATCCACAGGACTGACAACCTTATTATGCGGCACACTTATTATTGATATTACGCCGCAGAGGCGCGGTTGCCATGGTCACAGAGCGAGAGACATTTAATTTTCTCTCCTCCATCATCATTATCTATGGGGCCATCTGTTGTGGAAAATGAATTCAGCCTCATTTGCATGACTGATAAGCACATTCTTTATCTGTCCCACAGAAGGTCATATGCCATGGATTTTTTTTTTTTTTTGGGGGGGGGGTTGAGAGAGGCTGTGAAATGATGCAAGGTTTTACTTTTAGGAATAAGGTGTACAGGATCATGGGGGACGGGGGCGGGGGGCGTGAGGTGTGTGTTTGAGTGTCTGTCGGAGCTTGAATTTGTGCGTGTGCCTGCATAATCGACATGTAATGTTTATGTATGCCCTGTTGTTTATACTCATGCCATGCCTTTGTTCTCATTTGGATGCTGCTGAATTTGCATAAGCACGTTGGTGTGTGAGTACGACTTTTACGAATCGCATACAGCAAATTTAACAGTGAATGCATTGACTTTTTTCATTACTGTGCATGTCTATTTGTCGTTACATTAAAAATATATATATTTTGTGAAAAAAAAATTGCACACTTTGTACCATATGGAAGTAAAATCAGTTCAATATAAATGCAGTCACTGCTTTTGTAGCGGCTCACTCGCCTGATTTCCACTGAGGCACTATGGGTTCCATTCCCACTCAGTGTGAGTGTGAATGATTGATGTCTCTTTTGGTGCCCTTTGATTGACTGCCAACCAGTACAGGGCGTAGTCTGCCTATTGCTTGTCAGCTGGAGTTGGCTCCTGCTCCCCGTGACCCTGAACAGGACAAGCGCTATATATAATGGACAGATGGGTGACTATATCCAGTCTTTCCATAAAAGTTACATAATTTAATCGGATAATTGCTTAATAATGCATATAATGTCTTTACAAACAACAGCCCCTGACATAGCCCAATTCACATTTGCAGTGGGGAGTTTGATTCGTCCCTCTGCACCAAAGTCAGCAATTTTCTTATTGTCGGATATCTTCAAAGATCATCCTGACCGATTATCCTGTGGTTGCCTCGTATGCTTGTCAATTTGGAACATGATCACTCTGCTGAGAAAGTCCCAAGGATGGTTGACCCATGGAACCGATGACTATGACTTGGAACCGAACAGTAGCTGACAGGAAGCAAACTAAGGCTCACACCTTCAGAAGATTGCTTGTTAGTGTAATGCGCAATGATACAGAAATACTGACACCGCTCGAAACCAGATCTCTATTCATATCTATCGGTATTTATGATACTGGCATCATTTGAGGTAACATACAAAATATTATGAACTGAAATGTTGAAAATAAGTCCAATATTGAGAGATTTTCTAGCCAAGATGCACTTTGTGATGTTTGGTGTGGCAACAAAACAAACCTTGTGAAAGACTTCAGGATAAACCACAACACGTACTATGAGGTATTTGCGAGGAGGCTGACAAAAGAGGAGAGCAGTGTCTGGAACGGTTGCCAAGGCAAGCCGGACCTCTCTGGCAGAGACCTTTTGGTGTCGGATGGAGGCACTATCTCGCTTTGAGGGGTGCGAAGCATCGTTGCTGTTGGAGTTGTTCAAATTATGTCATAATGTGAGCTCTGAAATCAGTATCACAATAAATTTAGTGCCCTCCATAATTATTGGTACTCCTGGTTAGGATGTGTTAAAAGTCTTCAAATTAATTCCATTTTTATTGCAGATGCGTACTTTCACACTGAAAACTGGAGACATGGTTCAGCAGACACAGACTCAAGCGTTTCCAGGTCACTGGATGATTTAGAGAGATTGGTCAAAGACGAATGGTCCAACGTCCCTCTCTCTCTCTTCTTCCGTCTTGTGAAACATTTTAGGAGAAGAGTAGGGGCTGCTTAGTTGGCAAAAGGGGGTTGTACAAAGTATTAACATCAGGGATGATGATAATTGTGGCAGACAGACATGATTTGATGGAGGGCGGCACGGTGGTCTACTGGTTAGCAAGTCGGTCTCACAGTGCGGAGGTGCAGGGTTCGATTACGGCTCCGGCCTCCCTGTGTGGAGTTTGCATGTTCTCCCGTGCCTGTGTGGGTTTTCTCCGGGTACTCTGGTTTCTTCCCACATTCGAAGTCTTTAATCCGACAGAAATAAAAAGGAATGTTGGTGAGCAAATGCCACCGTAGTGTAGATACCAGACACAATAGGAGGTAGTTTAGCTTCTTCTACTTTTTCTTCCGCCCTGTGGCACTATGCTGCCCATCACAGGACAGTCCGTGTACCATCGCAGGCTTCTGGCTTTGGGGTCGAGACTCTGGATTGTCGATTGAGATATTGTTAAGTGGGTGGTGTGCTTCAATATTTTCCTCTGGATTCTTGTTTCAGCCCACGCAGTAAGTATATTGTTCACTCCTATTGTAAGTTACTAGAGGCTAGTTTGGTAACTTTGTTTGACATTTTGGAGTTGCTTGACACTGTGCCAAGGGTCTATAATTGCATGTTTCTACATTTGGTCAGAATATGGCAGAAATGGAGTTCAGTATTCCCCATAAACTTCCACCAACTACTTTGTATCGGGAAAAAATATATACATTGCTGAACAAATTTAATGACCGATGCAATGGGTGATGTTCTAAATTAACAGCATTACAATTGACCAAAGTATTTTCTTTACTTCTCTGTAATAGTTAATGCACGAGGAAGCCCAAATAATATTTTGAATGCTAAAACTTGTATGCTAATATATTTATTTTTCTTATACATGTTACGGAAGACAGACAGAGAGGACCCGTACGGAAGTGGCAAAGTTAAAACGTCTTTAGATACAAAAATATCAAGAAATAACAGAGAGCAGGGCTTGATACACAACGCATGGAAGAGAGCTTAACCTTCTGACAAAGTGAGCAACCCAAGATTTACTACACAAAGACATCAGGCCATGCCCAATCCTATAAAACACAATAAAGGTAACATCATAAGCAACTGCATTGCAACTGAAAACTTACAATCACGACCAGTCACAAAAAATCACAATCACTTTTAGATTGATAAGTTTTCCAAAAAAAACGTTATCTATAAAAAATTTTCAACATTGTTTTCTAATTATGTCACAATTATTTTACTTTTAATCCTGACCAGAAAAAAACAATTTTATTTGAATCAAATTTTTTATTTGAAGTGGTTAAAAAGTCCAGTGAGCCATCTCATTTTGGGTCCGCAATGTTAATTCCTCATTTCTGTTAATTGCTGATCAAACTTTGAGAGCTCACTGAAATGAAAGGGTCAGCATTGGAGCGCTTGATACACATGATACTGGATGGTCTCTGAGAAAAAATAGGTTGTAGTGGTCTAATAAATGTGACCCGCCACAGGACGATGAGTCACAGTGACCTAGGAGATTTTGACACTATCAAAAAGAGAATGATTTCAGCTCTCCAATTGATATATCAACAATTACGCTTCACGAACGTCTTGTAGTATTTGGGATCATGACCGCTGACAAAGCAACTGTTGCTCTGTTTGAGTTCATGGCAATATTTTATGGAGAATCCGGTGGACCCCCGGCCTTTTTTTGCTCATCATGACGTTGAATTATTAAAATGAGGATCACATTTGCCAAAATGAATGATCTTTAGACAAATACCAGTATTTTGGGGATTCTATGATGACGACAAGGTAATGAGCAACTGTTTTGCTGTATTTTGAGATAATGACTGACTTCCTTGTTGAGTACCTTTTACAGAATGCCACTTTTGAGCACTTCCACACTGCTTATTTCATCCATCCATCCATCCATCCATCCATCCATTTTCTGATCCGCTTCTCCTCACCAGGGTCACGGAGCATACCGGAGCCTATCCCACCTGTCTTTGGGCAGTAGGCGGGGGACACCCTGAACTGGTTGCCAGCCAATCGCAGGGTACACATAGACAAACAACAATTTGCACTCACAATCACATCCAGGGCAATTTAGAATGTTCCATTAACCTGCCATGCATTTTTTTGCCATGTGTGAGGAAACCGGAGTACCCGGAGAAAACCCACACAGGCACGGGGAGAACATGTAAACTCCGCACAGGAAGGCCAGAGCCGGAATCAAACCCTGCACCTCTGCACTCTGAGGCCGACACGCTAACCAGGTGACCACCGGGTGGCCTTGTTTATTTTATGAAAATGAAACTTTAAAATCAAATGAAAGAAGTTAAAATTTGACCTACTGAACAATTACTGCCTAACATCTTGGATTCTACCCGAGGGAGAGTCACAGGTTTATTAAGCGCAGTATTTCCAAGTCGCCTTTTCTTGACGTGTGTCACAAGGTTAAATAGTGACTACTGTGGTCAGGACGGCAGTATTCAGTTAAATTGTGAGGGCACTGGTGTATTAATGCAAAATGAATAGGTGTGGGTTGTGTGTGCGTGTTTGTTAGTCAGGTCTCACTGCTTTATTTGTGCCTTGTTCTTTCATGTCACATTTGTAGTTCCATTCCTAAGCTACACTCTTTAACACACACACACACACACACACACACACATATATACACGGAAGTAAAACATAACGTAAGGTTAACGCTTGTTATGCCTCCTCTGTCTTACTCCCAATGCACCATCAATGCAGTATCTCGTCCCTTAAGGTTTCGCTCTTCCCGCTCTCCCTTTTCTCCCAGCAGCTCGTCTCCCTGAGTCCCACTGAACAACAAGTCTTCACCTTCTCCCACGCTATCATCTTGAGTTCCACATTGCACTTTCTCCTCCTCCTTCCCCTCCCTGCTCTCTCCTGCAACTTGCTTTTTACTCTGCAACATCCACGTCTCTAACCTCAATAACATCTCTTTCCCTCTGCCCCCCTACCCCTGCGCAGCTATCCTGTCCTTCATTTTCTGGATACTCTCAGAACAACAGTGTGCACCGTACATACATGAACTGTGCAAAAGTGGTTACGTTGTGAAAAAGGCAAAGGTTGACTCAGTTACAGCAAAAATGAATTGGAAAAAAAAATACAACTTCAAGCCAATAACGTTTAGGACTCTTTGTTTTTTTTTTTCCTCCAGACACAGCGCATCTGTGCTTTGACGCAAATGCCAGTGTATCTTAATTTTCGTATCAGCGCAAGGCTCGCTCCGCTGGCCGTTCCAGCATAGGGAGGTTATGTCCTTGGAGATGCGAGCGATGGAAGAAAGTTGGTCTTAACTTATGCCCCCTCAGACCATGGGCCTTATTTTAGTGGAATGGCGCCCATGTAGTCAGCCTAAAAAAGGATGCAACTTCATTTTCGTGCCAGCGCAAATCTAGTCTAGCGTGTTTGGGGCATTGTTGCGCCTGTTAGGGCATGCCGGCGCTTGAAGCATCCTTTCCACTGATGCACCTGCTAAGGTGCTGACAGAAAAGAGTCTGCGCTTGGCAGGAAAAATGGGCTTATTTTTATTTCGATGCCAGGACAATGATCTTGTTGAACATGTTTGTCAATTTGGTAGGCATGCTACGCCTCGCTAGATGTTCCTGCCGCCCAACGCACCTCGCAATTTGGTGGCAAAAAGGAGACATTTTAGACTAGCTGAAAGCAGGTCTATTGTGCAACTGGCGTCACACAATTTTAGTCTGTGGTGGATGTCACCGGATTTAATTAATAAATATGACACCAGTGTGGGACAATCCTTTAACATGCTGGCAATAAATTCATTGACCATATTATTATTTACCAAATATTAAAAATAGCAACCCATGTGATTATTGGGGGAAAGGTTTTTACATGACTTACTGGTTTACTATAATTGAATATTTATCCAGGGATTTTAATTTCAGTAATATATTTGAGTAATGGATTTTACTCAAGATTTTCATGGGTGACTTGAAAAGTAAAAATTACCCGGTGACCGCAAAGCTACTCATTTGTTGACCACAATACAATATAGCTTTCGACAGCGTGTTAATGAGCAACCTTGAAGTGTTACGTCATCAAGATATGATGGTGGAAGTCTTTTTCAGTGTCAGACCAGAATGACGTTCAGCACCAGGAATTTTCAATCAGCTGTTTCACCTTCACCTTCTGGTTCCACAGATTTCTAATTATTTGGATTTTCCATCTGGTACAATCCATACTGCTGCATGCTTTTCAATCGAGACTTTATCTTAAGATTACTACCAAGCTACAGTACAGTTAAAATATTTTTCCCTCCATTTAAAAAAAAAAAAAAAAAAAAGGGGGTTTTGTGTGTGAAAAAGGCAAAGGTTGACTCAGTTACAGCAAAAATGAATTGGAAAAAAAAATACAACTTCAAGCCAATAACGTTTAGGACTCTTTGTTTTTTTTTTTCCTCCAGACACAGCGCATCTGTGCTTTGACGCAAATGCCAGTGTATCTTAATTTTCGTATCAGCGCAAGGCTCGCTCCGCTGGCCGTTCCAGCATAGGGAGGTTATGTCCTTGGAGATGCGAGCGATGGAAGAAAGTTGGTCTTAACTTATGCCCCCTCAGACCATGGGCCTTATTTTAGTGGAATGGCGCCCATGTAGTCAGCCTAAAAAAGGATGCAACTTCATTTTCGTGCCAGCGCAAATCTAGTCTAGCGTGTTTAGGGCATTGTTGCGCCTGTTAGGGCATGCCGGCGCTTGAAGCATCCTTTCCACTGATGCACCTGCTAAGGTGCTGACAGAAAAGAGTCTGCGCTTGGCAGGAAAAATGGGCTTATTTTTATTTCGATGCCAGGACAATGATCTTGTTGAACATGTTTGTCAATTTGGTAGGCATGCTACGCCTCGCTAGATGTTCCTGCCGCCCAACGCACCTCGCAATTTGGTGGCAAAAAGGAGACATTTTAGACTAGCTGAAAGCAGGTCTATTGTGCAACTGGCGTCACACAATTTTAGTCTGTGGTGGATGTCACCGGATTTAATTAATAAATATGACACCAGTGTGGGACAATCCTTTAACATGCTGGCAATAAATTCATTGACCATATTATTATTTACCAAATATTAAAAATAGCAACCCATGTGATTATTGGGGGAAAGGTTTTTACATGACTTACTGGTTTACTATAATTGAATATTTATCCAGGGATTTTAATTTCAGTAATATATTTGAGTAATGGATTTTACTCAAGATTTTCATGGGTGACTTGAAAAGTAAAAATTACCCGGTGACCGCAAAGCTACTCATTTGTTGACCACAATACAATACAGCTTTCGACAGCGTGTTAATGAGCAACCTTGAAGTGTTACGTCATCAAGATATGATGGTGGAAGTCTTTTTCAGTGTCAGACCAGAATGACGTTCAGCACCAGGAATTTTCAATCAGCTGTTTCACCTTCACCTTCTGGTTCCACAGATTTCTAATTATTTGGATTTTCCATCTGGTACAATCCATACTGCTGCATGCTTTTCAATCGAGACTTTATCTTAAGATTACTACCAAGCTACAGTACAGTTAAAATATTTTTCCCTCCATTTAAAAAAAAAAAAAAAAAAAAAGGGTGATTTGTGATTAATTATAATATAATAATAAATGAATTTACGACTTGAGAAAACCATTTTGGTGATTTTCTCCAGTGGAGGACTACAAATGATATACATTCTCTTCGGAGGTAGTAGTGTTCTCCATCTGACACACATTTTTCTATTCGTCTTGCTGGACATTGTTGGTCCTTTGCACCGCATATAATCGGAGTCCTCCAAGGTTTCACTCTTCGATCTAGTGTAGCTTCTCTCTCTCTATCTGCTCACCATAAGCTTTAGCATTAAAAAAAAAAAATTCTACAGACAACACCCAAATCTGCCTGCTGCCTTAACACAAAGGCCCCTTGTGATGTTCAAGTTCAAGTCAACTTTATTGTCAAATGTGCGACATGTGCAACAAACAGCACAAATGAAATTTCATTCCTCCCAACCACAGGAGAGAGAGGAGCCGCTGCGGGTGCCCGAGTTCTTAGAACCTGCTCTCTAAAATGGACCACAGGAGCCAGCTTTTAGTGAGACACTTCATTAGTGCACAGTAATACTGTCTATGTTGGTGTTAGCCGGGCTTCCCTCCCTCGATTGCAAATAGTCCAGGACACTGTTGCTCGACTTCTATCTGGATGGAGCAAACAAACATGAGCACATTTTACCTTGACCGGCATCTCCCAATTAATTTTAGCATTTTGTTTTAAAACATTACCGTATTATTTGCTCAGAAAACTCTGAAAGGGCCGACCCCATCCTACCTTTGCGACGTTTTTCCACCGGCACCGAATGTGTGGTCTGTAGATGGATCACTTCTTGCCGTCCTAAGAGCAAGTTAAGGAAAAACAGGGTATTTGCTGTCACAACCCAAATGCTCTGCACTGAGTTGCCCCCATACAGTTGCCCCCAAACCCCCACAACTTTTCCATACACACACACACACACACACGCACGATACTAGCCCCACCCTGCTTTCATTTAAAGCTCGTTTGTTCTCCTTGGCGTTCTCAGACCATGTATAAGAGTTTATGGATTAATTTTGTGGCTCTATCGCCTTTTTGGAAGCAGTGTTTTAGGTCCTGCTTATGTTTGTGATATATGCTGCATTTAACCTATTTACTGATGTACATCACTTTATTCAACCGGGTTCGGGTTTTTTTGGTGTTTCCTTTTTTTTTTAAACGTTTTTTTTTTTTGTTGGCACTTTATAAATTAATTTGATTGGGGCCGGATGATATGACTGACAACATCCAATTCACCATTTACATGATCAGATGGAACTCATTAGACTGTGTACTGAGCAGGTGTACCTAATGAAGAGTCCATAGAGTATATGCTCATTAATGCAATTTTTTAATATGCGGACATGGCTCCAATTTCGTTTATTGGTTTAACAATGAATTAAGTGTGCTGAATTGGCATTAACATCGCCAAATAAGAAGTGGAATTTACTCGTACAGTATCGGATGCCCAGAGGGTGGCTGTGTCCCAACCCACCAGAGTCGTTATCATGTCTTCCTCAACAGCCTGGCAGCATTGTTGCAAATAGCTGTTTGTTTTAGTTCTGATCTCCCCACCGCCAACCCCGCCACCAAAACAAAAAAACAAAAACAGTGGCATGCCATTTCATTTGATTTCTGCCATGAGGAAGCTCGAAAGCATGTGCCACACATAAATGTATGGCGTAGATTATAGACTTGTGTCACTGAATGTTAGTCTAACATTTCAATATCGACATGAATGTACGTGGAAGTGTTTATTTTGGTCGACATTTCCAAAAGCATGAGCCTACATTTTGTAAGTTTCCCCACTAAGCAGCTGTTGCTGCAGAGACAAATGAATGAATCAGCACCTCTTGTCCGCTTAACCAAATTTGTAATCTAATTATGATGGTAACTCAGGGATTAAATTCCAATTACCTATGTTTGCATGCGTGTTTTTTTATTTTTTTTTGTGGTTTGAGCTACAAATATGTTCCTCAAAGTTAGCAGGAATATGTTCCAGCTCACTTGCATCCCTGGTGAGAATAAGTGGTAATTTTTTAAAGCACATGTCTCAAGGCTAAACTCTCGCTTTCATCAAAGCTGTTTGAACTGTACACACAGTGATCACCTCGCTCGTTAAGGTCAAAATTCTGGTTTCTAAAAATATTCATGATAACCCTTTTACATGCGTAAGTGGACAGTTACCCACGTAATTAGAGGCAATAATTGTGTTCAACTTGAATATCTTGAGTGAAAGGCCGACGTATGGAGAATATCATGATGCAAATAGATGTTATCCCCCCCACTGTCAGTTTGTTTCCCTCTGCTTGTGCACTTCCCATGAGTTGCATGCCAGACACAGAATATATACAGGTGTGTGTGTGTGTGTGTGTGTGTGTGTGTGTGTGTGTGTGTGTGTGTGTATATATATATATATATATATATATATATATATATATATATACATATATATACAGTAATCCGTTTAACGGGGTTAATGGGGACCAAAACCACCCGCAAAAAACGAAAATCCGCGAAGTAGCGACCGATTAACATAAACAGGTAAAAAAAAAAAAAAAAATTTTTTAAGTCCGCAAACGGTCCACGAGAAGCTGCAAAACAGCGAGTCACATAGAGCAACATATACAGTACTGTACTCCATGTATATTAATTTTTTTTTTTTTTTTTTTAATGTTGGAAAAAATCCGCGATATACGAACCGCGAAGTAGTGAGGGATCACTGTGTGTGTACACACACACACACAGACACACTTTGTGTCGGTGTCACCTTGGAGACAGAAAATAATGTGAAAACACCGTAAATCAATGTATTCACATTAGCTTCGCTTCGCGAGTGGCAACATAAGTTGTCCACCGGCACCTTCACTTCTCAGTATGGCAAGTATCGCCACGCATTCAGGGACTTCCTCTACTCAAAAAGAACAAGGTTCCTTACGGAGAGAGAATGTGCAGAACACAAACCGGTGCCCCTTCAATGAAGGGGGGGATCTTGATCGTGTTCATATGACAAAATATTGGGATTCAAACCCCGAACATTGCCAATATTCAGGTTTTGAAAATGTTATTGAGTGCACGTAAACTTAGTCGATGTGCTTCTATTTTTGTTTTAGGAATAAATCTCACTTCAAGGCAAACAAAAGCACATGCAGAGGTCAATGATGCGTGCATGACAGCAATTTGAACTTTGACATTTCGCACAACCGTAGTGGTGTATTTTTTTTCAAGAAATTCCCGAATGGTATGATCGAAGTGATGTTGGAGGGTTTGGAAGCAGCGCATCACCAGACGACAACTGCAGCCTTTCCCTATACTTATTTCGCCTCGTGTGCTCTTTATTCAACCTACCAAGAATCTGGAAGAATTCTTTACTTCCAAGCAGGCCATCTGTTATTGTGCATCTTTCATCCCTTTTAAATGTAGCCCTGCCAGGAAAAAAATACCAGTGTGAAAGCCCCTTTAAGGACGTGACAAAATGTGTTGTGGATTAAATGCACTGTGCATCCCCCCTCCCTGCCCCCCCGCCCATCATCTCTTGTCTGCCGCTCTCTCGCTCTCGCCCTCCCTCCATCGCTTCGTAGGGCCCGTGGGAAGAGCAGACTCTGGGAGCAGACAGTCTGCAGCCCTAAATATATGTAGAAGAGGGAGAAGGGGAAGGGAGGGCACATTAGCAGGCAGAGGAGCAAGGGAGAGCGAATGAAGGGATGCAAGGAAGGAGGGAGGGAGAGAGGGAGAACATACTGAGTGGTGGAGGACATACATTGCACAGTGTACCGGGAGAGCCACATCCACACAACAAGGGGGGAGAGGGAAGCAAAGCAGAGAAGGGAGCATTTGGGGTTTCAACTCACATCCCTCCTCCTCCTCCTCAGAGAAAACACATGCTCACACGCACACACTCCGACTCTCTCTCCCTGACACACGCGCACACCACACATGCATAGACACACACGCGCCCGCGCACACACACACATTAACAGGCAGAATTGCTTTAGGGTATACCAGTCGGCTTTGGCAATCCTTCCCTTTGTTGTTTCAGCTATTGGTTAGTCTCGGCAGCAGCGTGGCGTGTGCCTCTATCGTTGGGGAGGGTGTGTGTGTTTGTGGAGTCTACGAGGCAGTGTATGAAAGGATGCAGCTAAGAGGAGCCGGGTAAGTCCGTTCCTTCCTTCCTTCCTTCCTTCCTTCCTTCCCTTCCTTCCCTTCCTGCCTTTCTTCATGCTTGCTTCCCTCCACCGCCTGTGTACATTGGTTATATGAAGCTCTCATCTCTCTCTTCCTCAGTCTCTTTCTCAGTCTGCTTGACAGCGTCTCCTCCCAACTGTGCTCTCTCCATCCTCGCCTCCCTTTACTCTCTCACTCTCGCTCTCCCTCGCTCCCTCTCTCCAGGCTGCGCCTCATTGGTGTGTCCTGATTCCCTTTTTCCATTAGTAGGCTCCGGGCCCATTGGTCGCCCTCCTTCCAACCATTATCTCCACTCGTCCAGCCCTCTGTCATCCTGTCTCCCTCCACTCTGCCTCCTCACATTCCCCAGTCATCTCTGAAGTCGTAAAAAAAATTAAAAATGAATTTGCATGCAATGCGGGAGCAGAAGTTTGTACTGAGCATGTTAAATGAATTGGGGGAGAAGTAAAGGGAAGGCTGTCAGAAAGAAGAGGAAGGACATTTTGGAGAAAAGTTTCAAGAGAAGACTGCAGCTGGTAGGTAACTTGTACTAGTTTGTGTTGTCTTCTCGTAAAAATGAGCAATAGTTGGATCATGTTGCAAAGTAACAAGTAATATTGACATTTCTGAGATAAAGCAACACATGGCTGAGTTAGTTGGTAGATTAATATTTGCTCTGTTTTTGTTGTTATGATAATACGTCCGTACGTTTCATCAGTCGCACGTTGACTTGAAAATGATCTGAATGACGAATATGAACGTAGACGTATCAAGGCAACATTCATTTAAAAGTTTGTTTTCAAAGTTTTGTCTTTGTATCGTGGCTGACTGAACAAGTGCATTCAAATGTTCTGCGCTTTGGATGTTATTTACAAATGACATACTGCAGAACTTGGATTGTATTTGCGCTTTGGTAAAATGTGTTAAATGGGTTCTTTTATTGTCATCTGTTTTCTGAGGGGTTGCAAGGACATTGTGTGATAGGCTGAACGGAGCTGTCCGTGCCAGCAAATAAAACACAAGACATATTGACAACCTCCATAAAAGAGGAAAATGCATGCTGAGCTTTCCTACACAAGACAATGCAGATTTAGTCGTGAAATCTTGTGCGTGTGCGTATGCGTGTGTGTGTGTATATTCACAGCAGAATGTCAAAGGTGCTGCAACTTGTTTTAGTCTGTAGAGATAAACCAAGTGAGGCGCTTATTGTTTTCTCTCCCTCGCCCGCAAACTGTTTGAATGCAACATGAAGAGTTGTAACGCCGCACATAAATTGTGAAGAATAGTTGATACAAATTGTATCTGAACCTGTCAACATTACCACAATATAAAGTTCGAGTCATTCAAAAGTCAACAAAATAATTGGATGTAAACCCAAATGTGTTTCCCACTCTTTAAAAAATAGATACATCTAAATTTCTTGCATCCTGCACAGTCACCATGTGCGGACAGCTGACTTGGCATAAAGTGACACCATGTTCTTTGGGGTCTTCCTCCTCTGATAATGTCTTGCTTGTTAAGAAGGGACTGGTGTTGTCGCGCGGAGAATGTGTGCTTGTGCAGCACCACCACGGCGCCTGATGTGCTTTGCGGCGGACAGGAAGACAGGCCACTGTGATTAAATTAGAGAAGGAAATCACGCCACCCTGCTTGTACTGAGAGCAACATTACAGGGGGACCCCAAGCCACCCACCTCCCCCACCCGTGTGTGTGTGTGTGTGTGTGTGTGTGTGTGTGTGTGTGTGTGTGTGTGTGTGTGTGTGTCTCTCTCTCTCTCTGTCTCTCATTCAGGCTACTCACGAGCATAACTGTCTGGTCTGAGACTGCAATATATATCACTTTCCGTACAGTTCCACAGCGGACCTTGATATTGTAATCGAAAATTCCTGTCGAAATACAGTTCGATGATTCGACAGATAGAAGACAGACAATCAAGTTAAATTGAGTGAGAATCTTTTTCTCCAGAAAATGGGAGTCCACTCCCTTCTACCACTGCAGCCTAATGAATTGTAAAAAGCCTGTCAGGGGGATCCCGTGCTTGCAAACAGCAGTGGGTGCTTGCGGTTGTTTGTGCCGATGTCACACACGTTCATTAGCCTTCATTTGGTATTTTTACGTGTGTGTGTGCGTGTATGTGTGTCAGTCAGTCAGTCTTCAGTTTTAGTGTTTAGGCCATTGACGATTATGGAAACTCCTCACTTTGTCGTTTTTAACGTTTTTGGTGGTATTTAAGATTCTTGATAGCCTGCAAATGTATTTTCATATTGACAGATATGAATGAGTTTTACGTACTGTAGCATTGGCCTCTGTGGTGCAAACAAAATGCTGTCTTAAATCCCAATGTTAAATATGATCTTTCCCTTTGGCACTATCAATGTGGTTCACATTTGTCGCACTTTTTCTCCATCTTTGTCTTCCCCCAGTCGCTAAAAATATAGATGGCGATACGTGGTTATTTGCAGAAGTTCTAACCACTGTTTGTCTCGTGTTATTTTTCTAACTGATAGCTGAAAAAGATATTGCATATTTGTTGCTGTATTCATAAATCAGGTTGATGGAAGAGGAATGTGTTCGAGGAGTTATTGCTATACTTGTCGATAGCCGTTATTGTTTCCGACGGTTAACTGGACTGATCAAAATTTACGTCTTCAATGCGAAGCATCTATTATCCTACACTGTAAAAAAAAAAACAACAACAATTTACAATGAAGCGCCGTAAATTTATGACTTCAACAGTGAAAGAGTAATATTATATTTAACTATTCACACATGCAAAATTTTCAATACAGTCTTGTTAAAATTGTTATATTTCACTCTAGAACAGGGCTAGGGAACTCCGGTTCCTCGAGAGCCATATCGTGCCTATTTTCGATCTCTCTTCTTCAACGCACCTGATTTAAATGATCAGCTCATCACCAAGCTCCGTCGAGGCCTGAAACGATCATGAACAATTGAATCAGGTGTGTTGGGATCTAAAACAGGCAAGATATTGTCATGATCACGTTCTGTTAGTGTCCAGCAGGTAGCAGTCTGGTGGCTGTCTGGCATCACAATCATTGGGACTTTTAAAGGACCTCATGCACCCACGTCAAGCTGTCAGATAATTTCGCCTTGCTCAAGTCATAAGACGCTCTCTTATTACTCTCGTTCCGTTCTTGGCTCTTGCCTTGATTTATGTTTTCTCAATTTTCTTGGCTCATGCCTTTGCTTATGTCCTTCATTATTTAAATAAGTAGTTATTGGTGGGTTTAAGCGTATTTACGGTTTGCTCTCCATGCGGTTTGGTCTTTCTTGTACTTTTGTTACAAACTATTTTTGTTTGCGGTTTTTTTAATTTATTTTTTTTTTTTATTCCTTGCCTTGTGCAAGCGCTTCTTGTTTTCTTCACATTATTCCTGGCTTGTTGTCCAGCATCATTATTTGTACTTTGTCGGCCTGGCGCCTATGTTTTATGAATAAATATTTTTGTGGGATCAATTTTCCTGACTCGACGCTTGTAGTCTGTCTGTAACCTTCTGGACACCCGACATATATGCCTCTCGAGGAACCTCTGCTCTAGAATTTACAGGTAGCTGTAGTATATCATGAAGGAAAACATTACAACACAAATTAGTGTTAGAATGACATTATCATAACATCGACAGTCAGGCTTTTTCCAAATTTTCCCAAATAATGCATTCCTTTATCATTTGTGTTCACAAAGTTTTTATCAATTGCGATTAGATTAAGTTCATTCGTTTTGTCTTTGTGCATGTGAAGAATGAAGAGACTGGATCTTTTCCCAGTCATTGTGCTTCTTTGATATGACTTCAATGAATGAGCCATCAGTTGCGAGGCAGTTCTCGCCAAATGTAAGATGCAAAATGACATCGGCCGCCGATGACAATTGATCATTCTGATTGGTTAATAGCTAGCGAATCAGTGAACACAGGAAGCAAAAAAAAAAAGGGACAGAGGCAAACAAACATTTAGTCAAGTTGTGGCCAATGACTGCATGTGGAGGCTGTCAAGTCTGGATTCTTCACAAAGACAAATCCTTGCGAAACTTTGAAAAGATACCTGGGGAATCAACTTGCTCTTCCAGTCTTCTCAATGACGTGGTTAGGCAAGGGCAGAGCAGGGATTGATCCATCTGAGCAGACACAATGTCAATACTGATGTCGGCTCAGCGTGAGATGTGGCTGCGCTCGTGTCCTTCACCGAAATCTCCCTGCAACGTTGGATATATAGCAGCCATTAATTAAGCCACCTTCAACAACGAACTCTATTTACTCCTATCCTTAAATTTACTCCTAACATTAAATAATGATTAGAATAAAATTTCAACCTCACAGAATTAAAAACAGATAGCCTTGCTCTTGTTTTTAAAATCTCACCTAGGTTTTTTTTTTTTTTTTTTTTTTTTTTTTATAATAGGAGTGAGATGATCTGACTGGATTGCATTCATGCAAATCTACAAATTGTGCATTTCGAGGTTGTCCCAAACTAGCATTGCTTTATTTTTTTTGAGGAGGTACACTATGGGCTTTCCGAGAGCAATTTTTGGTTGTAGCCATGAAAATACATCCAGCATGAGGAAAAGACAAGCATCAAAGTTGAATCTGGGGACTATGCTTTTGTCTGCCTGCGATTTGCATTGAAGATTGGTCGCCAGACCGGCATCCTGATGTGGGTATCCCTCCTGAGATAGCATGGGAGTCCACCATGCACACACATCTCCGTGACTCTCCTCGGGGAAAACATGATCTATCTCCTGGCGGGCAGGCCAATTAAAAACCAATCAGGCTGCATGAAGTGCGCTGGTAATGGGAAAGCCACAGTGGTGGAAGTGGGGCTGATAAATGGACACTTTCACCTTGTGGCATAACAGCCTCCCACCAGCATCCATCACCCTCAGGGACAAGGCTCTCATACACGCCACTCGCAGCCTCTGTGCAATATACTGTACACTCGCTGACCACCACATTTGGGACGACTCCAACATTGAATGCAAAAGGGACCTTTACAAGGCAAGGATGCTCGGCCTGTCGTGACATTGTCAAAGATCATTCGTTTGTATGTTCTTGTGGTTTTGGAACTGCACTACGGCATACTGATTGTACTATTTTGTTAATGGGAATTGCTGAAATGAATGTTCCTTATACACACACACACACACACACACACACACATGGGTCAGGCAAAATGACACATTTGTAGGTTAAATGAAAGTAAAGAAACAAAAAAGTGTTTATTTTCTTAAAGTACATATAATGCCATTCTGTTTCATTATGTTTTAAACATTAAGTGGAGTTCTGGCAGTGCGAGATCGGCCGGTTGATTTTCATTTCAATGCAGATCCAGTAGCTCTGAAGTTGCTAACCCATAACAAGATCGTGTTTTGACCTGGTATGGGGTAATGGCTACCAAGATTGAAGTGCAAACGAAACGCCCGTTGTGTTGCGGGTTACAGATTTGTTTGTTTTGATCAATGTTTCCACAATGAAAGCACGATGCTCACCAGTCCAATTCATGGCAGCAACTGAAAAAAGAAACGAAAAACAATGGCATTATAAAGAAACAAAGTAAAATAACATTATAATGAAACAAAATGGCCTTATATGTACTTTTCGAAAATAAAAACACTTTTTTGTTTCTTTACTTGATGTGCCTTTTATTTAACCTACCAATGTGACCGATTATTTTGCCTGACCCTCTATATGTGCGTGGGACAATATAGAGCGCAGCAAGCAACAGTTTGGATTAGCAACATATGCTCAGTAGATGGCAATGTACTGCCAGGGTGACATCACAGCTTGTCATTAGAATGCAAAAGTCTGTTTATACAAGCCTGACTTTTTTTAGTGACTTTGCTTCCATCAAAAAGAACAAATAAGGGCCTGTAACAGCAGTGAACATTTTTTTTTTTTTTTGTAGTTTTGTCCATGCTTTCACAGTCGACTTGATTAGATCACTGCAAGGGGTTCTCAGCTGGACTGTCCCATTTGCATTCTGGGGTTGAGGGAAACAAACCCATTGTAACGGAAATAAGAAAAAAGATCAAATGAATCCCTCTAGATGCATTTTAATTCAGATGATTTGTCCCCAGTGGCAAAACACTCTGTCTGCTGCTGATATTTGCATGCTTTTGATGGATATGTCGAGTTGTTTGGTGCAAACTTGACATGTGTACTATTTAAGGCGTCTTCGCTAAACACAAGTGGAAACACAGTTTTCGTATCTTTGCCCCTAGTGCCAATGTAAGGCTTCTGAAAAGAAAAAAATATGAAAGAGTGTGTGAGGAGATCTATTCCATTTCAGAAGCTGCTGTGACCTACTTCACACAGCCAGGCAGCTGTAAATAAGGATTTTCATAACCTGGTTTAGCCTTTTCCCATCGGAAACACAACCGCGTCTTGAAGATTGCTGTAAAGAGCGCCGGAGTCGCTGTTTTGAGTGTCACCATGATATAATCAAAGCGCTGACCTCAAGACTACGTGAGTTGTTTTCAGGACATTATATTTACTCTTTATTTTAGAATGAAGAGAAGCTCAGCGATTCAAGCCACGATAGAAAAGAAAGCCGCTCAATCAGGCAGTTCAATTCCTGGAGCCTGTTGACGCACTGTGTTCAGTTGTTCTCCTCTGCATTCATGCGATTCAAGAGAGCAAAATATGACATCTTAGCAAGCCCAACCTGAACGTAACAGAACACTTGGACAAATAAAATATGAATGGCATCACACAGTTATCCAAAACTGTCCCTGAAGCCTCTCTGGATTTCAGCTCGGCCAGACAAGCGAAAATGCTGCGATATTGGCAAATGATTCCTAAACAGTCATCCATTATTCAACACGGCAATTGGAGAGGTCACAATCTCCTTATTTGTACTTGCTCCATAAATCTGATTTGTCACTTTTGATCGCTCTCCCCGTCATGTCGGCAATATCGGGTGAATATTACAATGTTTGATGGGTAATTGACTATGGCATGCGACAGCGGTCAAGACGAATGGACACTCTACGGGAGCAGTCGGGGGGGAAAAGGGGGTAGTACTGGAGGTGAGTCAGACGCGACGACAGATCAGTGGTGATCGGGGAATCGGAAAGGGGAGGGAAATACTGACAATTGCAAGGGCTCGTCGCTGACCTTTTCTCCTATGGTTTCAAAACAGTGTGTTTCTTTATATGCTTTAATACACAGGTGTCAAAGTCAAGGCCCGGGGGCCAGATCTGGCCCACCACATCATTTATATGGGCCGCGAAAGCAAATCAAGCATGGCAAGTTTCATGATGCTTGCTTAAATCTGAACTAAAATTTCAAAGTGTCATATGTAATCCACAATAACAGTCATTATTCTTGACTTCTGATTTTGAAACTAGTGTCTATCCATCAATTTGTGGTGCGCTGTGTATGTAATATGTGGAGGTGATTAAACATGTCTATGGTTTCCCAAAATTCATAACGGCCCTCCAAGGGAAACCATAACTACAATGTGGCCCGCGACAAAAATGAATTTGACACCCCTGATTTAATAGAAAATTCACATGCGCTCATGTTTGCAGATGAATTTGAGCCAAATCCTTCTGAAGTCGGGACAGCAAGGCATGGGAAAGAATAGGATCCAGAATATGTGTTGACTAAAGAGGACATTGGAGTGTGTCGCATTTGTTTCAGTCACCACTCAGAGTGGTTTATTGTTATAGACAATGGAATAAATGATTCTTATGATCACATTGTTATTGCCACGCACAATGAAACAGACGATTGGAGTTAACGTATTATCCTTTCCGTCTCCTCTCTCGGCTGCTGTGACATGTTCTGTCCAAACATGAATACTTTGGTGAAGAAATGAACATTGAAATAAAAGTAGTGCGTGTAGGTGGTTTTGGTCAAGCATGAGCCTGTAAGGGTGTGTGTCTTATTTGTGTCTGTATGCGAGGTCTATATGACAGCGCTGGGAGGAGGCAGCCAGGCAGACATGATGTGCTCTGAGCCACAGCGTCTCCGTGAGGGTGGCCTGACCTCTGCCTTCAGCTTCGCTTCACAGGACAGCAGCAAATGAGAGGTGTCATTGCATGACAGCAGCACAGTCCCTCTTTAAGACTGACGGCTTCTGCAACACACACATGCGCAAGCATGGAATCCAATGTGCAAATGGGCCGGCACATATGTACACATGCATGCATGTCGAGGTGAACGCTTGCCACAGTTGGCGCCTCGTTAGGGATCAAATAGACGTATAAACATTGACTGGCACACAACGCTTTGCAGCTCCTCTAGATCTCGTCATGAATGTACAATACTGTGCAGCTCTGTTTGAGGAACATTGATATGAATTGAGTTTTGACCATTTTCGAGCTGAAGTCTCGCTTTGACAAGCTCCACTTCGACATACAACGGATTGTGTATGACAACAATCTAATTTTATTTGGTTCCTTCTTAGTAGTATTGTGAAATATTAGTTTCGGTAAGGGCGGCCCGGTGGTCCAGTGGTGAGCACGTCGACTTCACAGTGCAGAGGTAATGGGTTCAATTCCAGCTCCGGCCTCCCTGTGTGGAGTTTGCAGGTTCTCCCCGGGCCTGCGTGGGTTTTCTCCGGGTACTCCAATTTCCTCCTCCATTCCAAAAACATGCACGGCAGACTGATTAAACGCTCTAAATTGTCCCTAGGTGTAAGTCTGGGCGTGGATGGTTGTTCGTCTCTTGTGCCCTGCGATTGGCTGGCGACCGATTCAGGGTCTACCCCGCCTACTGCACGAAGACGGCTGAGATAGGTTCCAGCACCCCCCGTGACCCTAGTGTGGATAAAAGCGGTTCGGATAATGAATGAATGAATAGTTTCGGTAATGGCGGACCGGTGGTCGACTGGTTAGCACGTCGGTCTCACAATGCAGGTGCAGGGTTCGATTCTGGCTCCGGACTTCCTGTGTGGAGTTTGCATCTTCTCCAGTACCCTCTACTCCTGAAGCATCCTCTCAAGAACTCACAAATTGGCATGATCAAACGCTTTGTCGAAGTCCACAAAGCACATGTAGACTGGTTGGTCAAACTCACATGAACACTCTCGGACCTCGATGAGGGTATGGAGCTGGTCCACTGTTGCTGGACAAAAAAAAAAAAAAAACCACACTGCTCCACATATATCTGAGATTTGACTTACCTACAGACACTCCTCTTGAGAAACAAACCCTACCAGGGAGGCTGAAATGTGTATGTTGGTGAAACATGACCAACTGTATTACCTTTTCAGACTGTGCCTGGCCACCAGGCACTATCCATTGACCCCCACATGTTCACATGAGGGAAATGGAGGTCCACTTACTTTATTCATCATAAGGCGTTCTTGAGCCATATTTTGTCTGGTCCCTCACCTCAGACCTGTTTGCCCTAGGTGACTCTAGCAGGTGCATAAATCCCTCGGACAACTCATTTCCTATAGGATCATTGGGACACATAAATCCCTCCACCACAATATGGCTCTGCGGAACTTCATATTTTTGTATTCTGGTTATTAAAATTGCAGTAGGCGATGCGTGTTTACTATTGTACTTTGTAGTTACTGCAGTTATGGCTTCTATTCCATCCATCCATTTTCCCATTTGCTTTATCCTCACAACGGTCGCGGGGGGGGGGGGTGCTGGAGCTTATTCCAGCTGTCTTCGGGCAGTAGGCGGGGGGACACCCTGAATAGGTTGCCAGCCAATCGCAGGGCACACAGAGGCAAACAGTCATTCGTGCTCATACTCACACCTACGGACAATTTAGAGTGTTCAATCAGCCTGCCATGCATGTTTTTGGAATGTTGGAGGAAACCGGAGTACCCGGAGAAAACCCACACATGCACGGGGAGAACATGCAAACTCCACACAAGAAGGCCGGAGCTGGGATCGAACCCACGGCCTCTGCACTGTGAGGTCGACGCGCTAACCACTCGACAACCGGGCCGCCGTGGCTTCTATTGGCTTGCGAAATTAAATCAAAATTTTTGAAACTCTTCCATGCATCATGCATCGCAGTTTTGTCTCAATCTCAACTAATCATTGTTGTCCTTGTAAAAACAACATTTTTGATCTCATTATTGTTAATTCCACCGAATGGCCAGTGTATTTAGTACAGGTGCAGTGTGAGTAAAGTGTGTGAGCGAGGACTCAAACTCGTGCACAGCCACCTGCCACCTGGAGACCTCCTCAGACGAAACCACTGACAAGGCATCTTTGCGCCTTCATGCTAAGTCCCTCCAAGACACAAGCACTTGCACACAGGCACGCACACGATTATCCTCATGTACCCTCTCCCTGCTTGTCCTCCCTTTGCTCCCTCTGTCAAGCTCCTTTATCTCAGCCTGACTGTCTCCCAGAATCCCGCGCATCTCTCTTTTTCTCTCCAGCGCCCTACCCCCTGAGCCATTTTGCTATGCTGCTGCCGCCATGCATCTTTATTGTTCTACTGGTTTCCGTAGCAGGAGTTCCCCTCTCCTGCTAGATGATTAGTTCAAATGATTGTTAGTTGTGGGTGGCGGTGCAACTTTTCCTTTCATTTCTCATCTCAGTTCAGCAGTTAACGAGGGGGCCGGATCACATATTTACTGATATCAAGACGGGTGCAATGGCTTCTCATATCTTCTCCAATCCTCATCGATTGCACCCGGCTTTCCCATGCATAATGAATTAGATGAACAGACAAGAAAGTCAAAGTGTGTGGTGCTCCGCTGCAAAACGCAGAAGGAATTGAAGCAGAGGATTCTCGCCCACCTTTCATTGCTGAAATGTATTCAGGTCATTGTCAGGGTCTCGTTTAGCACATAGCTTTGCTTTTTTTTTTTTTTTTTCCTGTGCTGACCTCCTGCATCGTGTTCACTCCGTTCAAATCTGCGTACCCTCGTCCTGAATTTTAGCGCTTTAGTCTCGTTTCCCCGACCAAGGTACTGCCCTGCTCATGTAAGTGACCTAATTTTCCTGCTCATCCCAGCATTTTCTGATATGAGCCGTTCCAAAATAGAACGGCTACAGCAAAGCGTGGCTTTGCTCATTTCCATCTTGCATAACAGGAACCAAGCACCCGCCGCCTCCTGCTCCTTCCCCACATACCCCAACCTCTTCCTTAGTCCTGTAGCAAGATGGCACATCCTCTCACAGGCCTAATATCATCTCCTTCACAGTGAGAGGAAGTTGGTGATATTATGAATTTAATGGATTCATTTTCTTTCCACATGACATATCATCTCTATATTACCCCTCCTATAATGTGTGCAGCAGTAGTTAGAATACTAAGTCCCCCTTTCCACCGAGCACCACATTTCACTTCAATTCGAAACAATTATCGTCTGTATTTTTAAAGGGTATCAAAATGAGTGATCTAGCAGTTCCACTTTTGGCATCCTCTTCTCTGCGTGTCAATAGCTGTGTCCCAATTCACTTGCTGCACCCACACATTTGAAGGCCAATGATGTCCTGACACCACAAAAAGGCCATCCCAATTTGAGACTCCTTCAAACACAGCCTTCTTTTCCTTTTTTCGCAGGATGCATTGCTATTATCCTTTGTGACCTCCCATTTCCTCGAATTATTTCAACATTATTTCTGTGACAGTTGTTTGGAGAAATGAAAGAAATATAAATTATGTTTGTCATTCAATTGAAACTTAACGGCGATTATTTTGTTATAATAATGTTTAATCCCCTATATGGGACATTAAAACCAATAAAGGTCTGTATGTAATTATGTGTGATTAGTAATGCGAACATTTTTCTACCAAGGAGTAAAGGTAAAGGTGGCGCGCTAAGTTTAGCAGATGTACGCACGTGGGTCTAGTCCAGGGATGGGCAAACTAAATGATCATTTTTCATCAGCGCTTATCGGGGGGATCATAGGACCACACTTCCAAAAATGCCATTTTAAATCTGGACAAAATATGTGTAGATGTCTTGTTTTTCATTGAATCAATGTACATACAGTAGTTCATAGTGTTTTAATGTATTTAATTTTTCATAACACATTCCTCATTAAATCTATAAAGCCTTCAACAACAAAAGGTTTGAACAATCAAAAACATAACCACATACTGTGATTTTATTTTTCCAGTGCAAAGCATCTCATGCATAAACATTGCATTCAAGGTTGGCACAAAAGTGCTGAACAGCAAATCTGTATTCAGCGCAAGACCTCATCAAGTCCTTTTTTTTTTTTTTTTTTTTTAAATGAAACTCAACATACTAAAATTGTATTACTATGTAGGTTTGCCACTCCAACTCTGCAGTGAATTTTTAGGCCTATTCATTCACATCGTAATAGAGGCAGTATAAGAGCTGGAGCAGGCACAACTAAGCCATGTCAACCATCTTGTGATCAATGGTGATATTACAGCTTAGAACCATACAGTTGAACGCCATTATTCATAGGGGATATGGACTGGGCCATCCTACGCATAGTAAGAATCTGCATACAGTCGAAATGCATTATATTATTTTGGGTGTTTTGTAAACCCCCAAAAGATCTTAACATTGATAAACCTCCAAAACACGTTTTCCACACAAAAAAAAAATGAGTCTGCCACCCCCAACCCTGAAAACCCCCCAACCAAACATACAGAAAAAAAAAATGGTGAATAAGTAAATCTGCAGGTGCCAAGTATTCAAGGTCCGCTCCGATGGTATATATTTTTTAATTCTGTAGCCTGCAGGCCACCATTTGCCCATCCCTGGTGTAGTGAATTCTTACCTGAACATCTCTCTGCTCAGTATGAAATTGCATCGCAAGAACTGGACCATATACACTATCAAGGACACAAGCACCAGATTCAGAGGAATGCATTTTTTTTAATACAACATTTGTTTTAACATAAACATAGATAATAGATGTACACCTAACCCATTTCTAAAATCTCAAATAAGATGCTACAATAGCAAAACCACCAGAAGGGCAGTTGTACCGTATCTACTCCCCGTTGTTGCGTTGGCTGTAGATGCAGATAATGAGAAGTAGGGGGTTGAGAGCCCAATCATTATTTAAGCCATGGAAGCAGCGCTTCTTAACGTGGTCTGTAGGGCACCTCAACAAAGCTAATGTAGAGAAATGAAAACAGATGGAAGCCATGATTATTTGATCTGCAAAGACCTCTTGGTGGGCTTTGTAGAAGCTGGACTGGACTGCTTAGAGGCAAGAGTGTGTGCGTGTGTGCGTGTGTGTGTGTGCATGTGTGTGTGAATGTTCAAGGGTGTGGGTGGCTGCTGTGTGGTTGCCTGCATGCATGCGAAATCTTGCTCGCCCATCTGTTTCCGTGTTTGAATACGTCGCACGTGCCTTCATGCTCATCTAATAACAATAAAAAGATTTGTTACACACTTTCAACATATGCCGCTCTAATTACAATAGAATAGTAATCGTAATGCAGGTAAAAAGTAGAAAGAAAGCCTTTTTTTGCCACTCGCCTAGCATCTTGGAGTTGTCATGTTTCTTGCGGTGCCTATACTGTGTTGAAAAAAAGTGAATCGGATGATCGCTATAAAGCTTCGCACCTGTGGGCTACATGTGAAAGACTCGTTTCACATCTGACGATGAGGTCTCAAAGCTTCACTCCTACACACCCTTATTCTGTACTTTGTATACTGCGGCTGCGTTTGCATCCATTGATGTCGGTTTGATCGCCTCTGCTCACACGAGTCATCTTGTCTTTAAGGGACTCTTAGCAAGGGATGAATTAACATGTGAAACATATGCGAGCATATGGGTTAAGGTTAGCATCCCACACACACACGAGAGAGCATTTATTTGATTATCTAATGTTATATAGCAGCACTGCTTGTTGTTCTGCTGTATGCAAGACCCAATAACCCACACACAGCTAAAACGCGCTGGTGCACTTTGACCAAACATGCAGCCTCTCATATATTCCCCGTTTGCCAAACACAAACATACACGGTCATTCAATGGGGTGTATTATCACATGTGATCCCCCTGCCATGCGCCAGGTTGGAGGACATGGCCGGCTGGTGTGTGCGTGACCGGCGGCCCACACCTGTCAACAGTACTCCACGGGCTGGGTTCTGATTCTATCTGACAGCCTGGCTGATATGTTCGAATTTGTGTGCGCGTGTGCGCGCGTGCGTGTGTTCCCTGACCGTTTGAATGAGTCACTGTTATGTCTCCGCCGTTATGTTCCCCAGAGGATCCTGTCTGACTGTTAGTTTTAGATTGTGTGCATTTGTCGACGTGTCTTTGTGCATGTGTGTTCGGCCCTTATTATCAGCTGGCCTCTTACTCACACACACACACACACACACGCACGCACACACGAAATGTGTTCAAACAAAATTTTTTTAGCGATCTGGTCTCCAGAAGTGTTTGTACTATGCCTCTGCAACACAACTCAGTCTCGACGCCCTCAAAACACAGCATCCTTCAGAGAAATGCCTCAGCCAAAATGATTCATCGGAGTGTTGAATTTTAGGCTTTAGCCTCTTGCACATCACGTAGCCAATAGATCTATCTCCTAGGTTGCTCTCAGACGTCATTCTTCAATTATGGCTGCCACCGTCCAAGTATTGTGAAGCGGTTGTACCCTCCAGTGATTTTCAGCCGCGCATGCACTTGGCTGAAATATTCAGCCAGGCTCCCTACATTACCTTGCATGTATAATTACCGGATATGCTGCCTGCTGCTGATAACTCTCCCAAACAATGTTTGAAGGGAGGAGGGGGCGATGAATCCCCAATGAAGTGTGAAAAAGACTGATTAAAATTGCCATGGTCAAAAGCCAGCACACCAATGTGTTCTGCTCTTTTGGGCCAGGGGAGATGTGGAGACAGGCTCTCTGCTGTGATCTCTATGCTTTGAAATTTTCTCTTTTATTATTTTTCTTTTTTTTACATTACTGAATTTTTTTCTTATTTGATCCAGCGTTTGGCCATATTTGGCATTCTCAAATATATATTCTGAAAATTAGCGATTGTCAAGAAAAGAAGTTTCTAGTATATGGTTTTGATACAATCAGTGAACAGTACACTGAAAGAAATGGTGTGTGGAAATTACTCTATTTTATTTTGTCAAGTAACTGCGCACAATAGAATCATCTGCATTCAGATACATTTTTTTCTTAGTAGATGTATAGTTTACTTAAAAAATATATCTGGAGCCAGAGTTTATTTCATGCAAAGACTTGAAATAAAATTGAGCAAATTTCACACATCATTTTGTTCAGTCTAGCTGTGAGCAATGTTAGCAACTGGCATAAAACAGTGTGATTAAAATGAAAGTGTACATTGTAATGCAGTGTCGAAAAAACTGGATACAAGATGTACATTCAATATTCAAGAGAGAATCTTTTTCTGTTCCACATGTGATTTCTGACTGGAATTAATTTGTCAATGATACCAACTGGTGGGGAAAAAAGGATGGTAAATTCCAAACTAAATTCTTGTCACAAACAAGGTTAAAAGAAGTCTAATTAAACTCCTCAAAAAAAAAAAAAAAAAAAAAAAGCAAGCCTACTAGCCATTATTTGACAAAGTTCAAAAGGGAGATTACTAGACAACTCAACAAGGAGAAACTGTTTTATTTTATTTTAGAAGGCAAATAAACTAGAGAACTACAGGTCTATAAAAAAATCGCTCTTTGCACGATGTAAAAACTTTTTGAATGTACGGGATCGATGTATACCGCCCTGGCATATATTATATGTTCAATGTCACGCACCGACTTATTTATTTATTTATCAATCAATCTGTGATTGGGGGGCAACCAATACAGGGTTCTACTCCGCCTACTGCCCGAAGTCAGCTGGGATAGGCTCCACCACGCCCGCGACTCTCATGAGGATAACGCAGTTAAGACAATGGATTGATCGATTATCTATCTATCTATCTATCAATCTATTTATCTATCAGTCCGGTGCTGTTCTAAATTCGGATTCTTGGGCGTCGTGCTGGGCTCAGTGTCGTTCTGGGTCATTCTGTTGTAAGAACGTATACCCTTTACTTTTCTACAATGTGCTTGCTGATACAAATGTGTGTGTGTGTGTGTGTGTGTGTGTGTGTGTGTGTGTGTGTGTGTGTGTGTGTGTGTGTGTGTGTGTGTGTGTGTGTGTATGAGAGCCCAGGCGCCTGGGAGCCTATTTGCAGGCAGGAGGGAGGGCTCGACGGTGTGTGGGCGTCAAGCTCAGGGCACCTAATTACAGCAACGTCTCCCACAGCCTGCCTGCGTCTCCCTCAGCCCCCATGTTTGGGTGCATTTTCCCTGGCAGAGTCACATGATACGCACCCCTTATCTCGAAAGCTTTGGTCTCAGGAGGACCCCACCTGAGCACAAAGCATCGCCACAACTGATCAGCCATCTTAAATGAGATCCCCAGCTAGCTGGCTCAATGCTCATTCTCTTTGTTGACAGTTGTCGTTTAGTTTCGTCGTCAAATCTGTTGATTTCTATATGATGTCTTAAAGAAACTCTTTTGGGATCTCATTTGGGCTATATGGGGAACTAGTTCAGGCACATTGTGGCGAATCTGGCATCACTGCCCACACAGCATCAAGAGTGGGTTTTTGTATGATCTGTTTCATTCTTTTGGTACGCTGGTGATGTACAGTTCACTAATTGGTGGTTATTAAGGAGCTCGCTGGAAGCGGCTGTTTCAACCTTTCCACCCCAAAAGGACAGCAGCTTGCTTTCATCTCATTTCAGAGTTTAGAAATGCAGAGATCGTGTGGAAGAAAAATGGGATGAATGCCTGCAATGGCAATCAATTATTAACTCATTACGTTATTTACCAATAGTCGAATCCAGGCACAGTGGTTAAAATTGAGGACACGGTGGGTGTGGTGCTTTCGTGGTGTCTACCCAGTTGTTGGCTGAGGAGGGCAGAGTCGCAAAGTGACGGTGACTAGCAAGGGATGGACTTTGTTGGAAGGAGAGGGAAAGAGACAAAGGCTGACACAGATAACATCCATCAGTGGAGCAGCAACATGGCCAGGTTTATCATTCTAAAAAGAGGGATCCCCACACACACATGCACACGCGCACACACCTCCCATCTCCTCTCTCGCTGTAGCATTCGCTTCGAAAAGCTGGGAACCAATAACTGGGCCAACCCACATCAGGGATTAGCTATCTGGCTGCAGAGGACTTTGAATGTGCGCATAGCAAGATGTGTGCTTCATGCGGGAACGACTGTAAACACACACACACAAACGTGTCAGAGAGAAGAAAGGCACAAAGCGAGATAGATGGGCTTCCCTCTGTGCTGCGCACCGTTTCATGGGAGATATTTTAATATGATATGTTACAAAGGGAATGCTCTATTACTGCAATACACGGAGAATACCAATTTAAAAATTTGATGCGGTGATATGCTGGAGAAATCTGATAACAGAGAATCTTTCATACAAAAATTGACCAAACAATTGACTTTACCGAACATGATATTGAAAAATATACCATATTATGTTTGAAGTGGCCTTACTCTCTACCCCATAGATTCAAAAGCCTGGTTCACACAGGAGTGGGAAAAAAAAAAAAAACAAGTGTATGTCAAAGTGTAAATCCAGCTCAAAATAGACGTGAATTTTAGGCCTCGTCATTAACACAACTCTATGTGTGTGAAATGAACAGTGGCAAGTTGCTCTTTTGTGTATGGGTCTGTGTCATATGCATAGCAAAAATTCTTCTTGTTTTCATTTCCCACCTGTGGACAACAGTGCATGGCGAAAGCCAATCACTCGAGCAACGAACGACACATTTTTTTTTTATTTCAAATATGCCCTTGCACCATGCATTCTTGTTCCTCCTCCATCTGTCTCTCGTTCCCTCTCTGCCTCTCCCCTATTCTTTTGTTCTAGGTCCATTAGAGTTGTCCTTGACGAGCAAGCGAGTGTATTGCAGCCTTTAGTTGCTTTAGTTGAGAGGAGCCATTCAAACCCTCCTTTGCTCTCCTGTTGTGGCGAGAATAGGGGCGGATATGGCGGAAACGTCCAAATAGCTTTGATGGCAAAATAGAAAAAGCCTTTTTCAATTTAGCAAAGATCTTCCACACGCTACAATCAGGATGTTTCTCGAACTCTCGGTATCTTGTTTGGACAGACCGTAAATGAAATACATCGTACTATAACGAATGCTTACCAGGCTCATTATAGCATACGTTGCTGTCACATCATCACTCTTAGTTTGTTTCACTCAATTTTTTTTTCCTCTCTTGCTGCGGCTCATTGGTCAGCAGTATTCAATGAACAAAACTTCATGAACTTGTTCGTAATTTGGCCGAGTGTGAACTAAACATCGTGAACGAGCTCATTTCTGGGGCCACTGAATGGTTTTTGGACGGCAATTCTGTTTTGTTCAAAAGTTCCAGGTTTTCTGAGATTCTTAGATATTAGACTACACCTTAGTCTTAATTGGGCGGAAAAGGCTGTTATTTGGCGACCCCGGCCACCACGACACGGCCGCATAAGTCATCAAAATGGGGGCCTGGGGTTTGGGTTTAGCGTGACAACCTAACTCACAGCACTCAAGCTTTGAATAGCCCCATTACCCATCTCGGCAAACAATAGGGTATTCTGCCATTATAATAATCAAGGATTTTATGAGAAGGTCACAGAGGATTCTGTAGGAAGAAAAATCTGACATTTTTGTGTAAGTTCCAAAAAGCAGTTACAGACTTAAATTACATGAAAAGCGAAGGTGGAACTCATATTGATTTCAAGCATCCTTGATTTCATCTCGAGCTATGTGAAGGTGAAGAAAAAAAATCTAACGAAATGAAAACGGAGAGTCGCAGCTGGACGATGGATAGATCGGCTAGTAGATCAGCCTGGTTCGTACAGCAGATCAGGTTTTCGTTTGCACATTCATGACCACAGTCCTGTTTTGGTTTGATCCATCCATTTTCTGATCCGCTTTTCCTAACGACGGTCGCAGGCGTGCTGAAGCGTATCGCAGCTGTCATTGGGCAGTAGGCGGGGTGTACCCTGAACTGGTTGCCAGACAATCACGGGGCGCACGTAGACGAACAACAAGCAGTCTGCGCCTTGGAGTATTTTCGAAAGCGCCCTATTGTGGACTAAATGTGTGGCAACAATGGGTAAATGCCAGTATGCCAGGAGTTAACTGCTCGCAGCAATGCATTGTGGGGGTGTCGGGGAACGGGACGAAGAACTAGTTTATTTTTGGAACAATGACCTGAACGAGCTCATTTTAAAATGTGTGATCTGAAAATGAACTTTCCCAACACTGTTGGTCAGATGTGAAAACAGAAATTGAACTTGGGTGAGGAACAAGCCAAACAGAACTAAAGGTAGGTGGGCTAAGTACACTCTGCAGGCAAAGTTAAATTCAAGACGAACATCCCAGTTGCCTTTCTATGGTAGACTGAATACACCCTGCAATAAAAATGGAAAAACAACCACAACTACTGTGCTGAATAGACGACTGACATCTATCTTGATAAATCGTGTGATTACATCAATCTGCTTGTCACACAGCTGTAAAACGACTTTTCCGATTAATGTGGTGACACATGTAACCGGCAAAATAGATCACGTCACATCACATGTCAACAGTTGACCAAAGAGCTTCAGTCAGAATGATTTCAATTAGAATGACAAACAAGTCTGCATTTGTGTACTGGGCGGTTGATTAGGACCTGAACTGCTGCTGCCTGCGAGAATGTCAGGTGAGTGAGCGAGCACATCCTATATATTTCAATTAAACCAGTATATTTACATCCTCTATCCATTCACTATCTGAACCGTTTACCATATATATTTCAATTTGAATCCTGGCTCCAATGGGGAAAAAAAGCAAAGATTTTGAGATTAAATTCATTGAAAAACTGAATGGAAAAAAATTCTGGGAGATTATTGTAACGGTGAAGTCCACAAGTGTTCCAACTTTCCCAGATTCTCTGTTTTTCTTTTACTGCCTTTTCTAAAAACATGATTTTACTCAGGTTGGCCTCAGACCTGAATGGTTATCGTGCTACCTGTTTAACCCATGGGAGAGACAATTTTCTTTTTATTGTTAAAATAACGTGCACGTCGTCTCCATTTTCTTGTCATGTCAGTAAATCTTTTTGACCGTGAGTCATGACCGGTATAAAATGGGGTGAGGAGTTCATGTTTGGCCTTTTATAAAGCACCTTGAAACCGAGCACAAAAAAAAAAACAAAAAAAAACAGATGGAATGCAAGCAGGTAAACAGGGAGATATATAGGTGGGCAAGCAAACAGATGATGAATAGACAGGCGGCTCGTCGGGCAGATTGGCTCAGCGGCCGACAGCCTGGCTGCTCTCCGAGAGACAACTATTGGCCAGAAAGAGTCGCTGGCAGCCGGATGTGCAGATGGACAGAGACGGAGACACAAAAGCAGAGGGATAATGGCGGGGGAAAGAGAGACAGGCTGGCTGGACCAAAGACAGGCAAGCCTAGCTGCTGCAGTTGGCGTAAGGAGACGCAGGGACAGCAAATGCCTTTGGCAGAGCGGGAGAGCGAGGTAGCCTGAAATAGAGCTGCAGAGAGGGAGAGAGAGGATGAGGTCAGAGCACGGTTGGCTGGCTGACTGTTGATCTGTGTGGCACTGGGCTGGCAGAAGATTCTCCTCAGGGATAGAGCAGCTCTACACAGCCTCCCTCTCCATCCCTCTCTTGCTCCATCCTTCGGATGGACTGAAAGCTAAGCCTGGAAGGGGATCTTTAGTCCACATGCATGTCTCCGGTGTCAAGCTAGGGTAACAATCGCTATCGATTCATGGCCAGGGGTGCTCAAACAAGTAAATCATCTTCCTCACCATAAAATCAACAACTCTCTTTTCTCACTACATTCAGTTGTCATTGTTTAATGTAGTTCTGTACTTTGTTAAACAGACTGATAAAACTGCATGGTAAAGGGTGACATATATATATATATACTATCTATTTTTATTCCCAAATGGCCCTCTGACTGCCTGAGTCAAATTCTCCAATTTGCTAAGAGGCCTCTGAGCGTATCTGAAGGATATTATTAGTTTGTTAGTTACGAGTACGTTAATATTGTATTTCTGCTTTTTAGAATGCGACTTTTTTTCAGAGAAGGGTGTGTGTGTGTGTGTGTGTGTGTGTGTGTGTGTGTGTGTGTGTGTGTGTGTGTGTTATTCTGCGCATGTGTGAGCAGGCTCAGGTGGATTGTGAACTCGGCAGATGGACATTTGGAGCAGCTTTGCAGCCTGCAGCAAAACATTCTCTCTCTCTCTCTCTCTCTCTGCGCGTGCTCTCTCGCGCTCTCGCTCTCGCGCTCTCTCTCTCTCTCTCTCTCTCTCTCTCTCTCTCGCTCTCGCTCTCTCTCGCTCTCGCTCTCGCTCTCGCTCTCTCTCACACACACACACACACACACACACGTACATACCTGCAACCATGTTAACAAATACACATCCACATACAGAACCAGGACATGGCATATATGCATCATGTCAGTTCACAATGTCAGTCCAAAAATTTTGAAGTTAAAAAACATTTTTTTCATCAGTTTACAGTAAAATTAATTTATTTTTTTTTAATCATTGTACATCCAAACGGCCTGTGAGAACAGGCTCAAAAATAATTGCAGAAGCTAATTGTTTACACTCAACAACAAATACGCTTTCTAAATTGAGCTCCATTCAGACCTATGCTGGGTTTCACAGCCATTTCTATGAAAACATCCCACCTTTGCAGGAGCTGTCACCTCAATGTGGCTGCAATATGCAGGGTGATCGCAACCTAACAAGTATGCTGACAACGTTCCAAAAATGCACAGATCCATATTTCACAACAAGTGTTATGAAATGTAAAGTATGAGGAGTAGGCGGAGGAAAGAATGTATTCACAAATTTGCATTTAAACACGAGTTGTCTTTGTTCAATCAAATCCTTAAGGAAGCAAGTACTACTGCCCTACAATGGGTAAAGTTTTGGTTCGACAAAGTATGATGAAGACAATTTGTCTTCAAGTGATTCGTTTACACTTTAAGTAGCAAATCCAATGCCTCTCTTTGAAAACTGAGACCCCTTGATTGAGCAATGACTTGCAATAAGAAGAATGCTGACCGTTCTCTGGGTGTGGCAATCACAAATTGCGATTGTGATTTGTAACTGTTGGGCATTGGTGCACCTGCCAGGAGACTTCACAAACTGTATGAGTTCATGTTAATATTTTCCTTGTTGTCTTTGTACAAAATGATCCGGCAGGGTTTATTACAAGCTGTGTAACACAAATACGTTGAATTTGTGTTTAGTCTGTTTTGATATTTGTTAACAAAAATATGTTGACTGCTGTTGATCTGTATTGTAATTTTTTAATTGCACAACTCGAAGTAGAGCCACATAATGGTAATAAAATTTTTTAATAAAAAAAAAAAAAACGAATTGTTCTTATTGCTGAGCATGCCTACAATATATTTAAAGGAAATCCCACTTTCATGTGTACTGTATCATAATTCTGCCTGGTATGACATGAAGGAAATAATAACCTAGACTATTAGCTTGTCATTAGAACGTTGAGTAATTAAAATGTTTATGAAGATCACAGAACAGATGTGCACAAAACCTTCACGTGTTTTCTGGACAATCAGCGAACACGGGCTGCAAAATTTCGAGTCAGCTCATTCCTCAAACTGATGCCCTTGATGGCGCATAGAACAACGCTTAAGAATTAACAAGGAATGGCAATGGAATGCTTGACAATATGGAAGGCATGTTTTCTTGGAAGGCATCGTGAATCCAAAAAAATTCCTCTGGCCTTCAAGCAGATAATATGAATTATGGTGTGATTCCCACCAAAGTGAAACACGCTCATGATGCCCAATCCCTTGGACTCTGACTCTTGAATTTAGCAGTGAATGAGAGGGCATTCTCTCGCTATTCTATTATGCTGTTATTTTTGGTGCCACAGGATACTCAGTGACTGTGTGGAGACTTGTCAGTGACTAATGTGTTTGTGTGATCATCAGGGGTGGGGTGCCTCCCCACAGTAAAATTTGTGTGTGTGCGTGTGTGTGTGTGTGTGTGTGCGTGTGTGTGTGTGTGTGCGCGCGCGCGTGTGCGTGTGTTTGCCGGCGCCCGCGTGCATGCACGTGTGTCTATCTGTGTTTGTGGCTATGGCTACATTTGAGATGGATGTAATTTGGACTGTGCTCAGAGTTTTCCTACCTTACTTTAATGTGTCTGTATGCGTGTGTGTGTGTCAGAGAAAAGAGAGATGGTATGTGTGTACAGTAGCTGGGTGTTCTCTCTTTTTCTGTCTCTCATCCTTTCTGGCTCACCCCCCCTGCAGTGATCAGTGAGTGGTTTTTTTTTTGTGTGCGTGTGCGTGTGTGCGTGTGCGTGTGCGTGTGTGTGTGTGTGTGTGTGCGCGCGCGTGCGTGGTCGCATGCATTTGTGTGTGCAATTCTGAATGTTAATGACAATGAGGCTGAGGGTTTGCATGCCTCAGTGTTTGTCTCTGCTTCTTTGCCTATGCTGACATACAGCATTGAAAGTTGTGGGTACCTGTGTTTGTGTGTGTGTGTGTGTGTGTGTGTGTGTGTGTGTGTGTGTGTGTGTGTGTGTGTGTGTGTGTGTGTGTGTGTGTGCATGTGCATGCGTGCTCGTCTGTGTGCCTGCGTCTGTTGTCATCCCTGGGTAAAGCCTCAGGACAAATAGGGTCATGTGACAGGCAACCCTCCCTATCTATCTGCAGCCTGCAATATTGGTATTCTGGGTCGACACTGGCAGCGATGTGGGTGGGGGACAAGAAAAGAAAAAGGAGGGAAATAAATGGGTACAAAAGAGAAAGGCTTATACTGTATGTTTATTCAGATGATGTGCTTTCTAAAAAGATTACACAAAAACAGGAATGCATTGATTCAAAGTGCTGCTGCTTCTTTGCCACTCGCAAGCCGTCCATGATGCCGCACAATGCGCAGGCAATGTAATCTGAACAGTGCTTCTGCCGACCACATGTAGAATGACAATATAGATGCTTGAATGTGTTCTCGATTTATTTAGTCGTCTTCCTGTTCACTGTCGTAAGATGAACGTTTCCATAATTGAAGACATTTTCTGAACGTGTGTAAAGCTTCCTCGGCAGCACAACTTTATTATTCACACTATCTCAACCCACCCACCGCCACTTCTCAAAGCGAATGAGCGAGTAAAAAAAGGAGTGAGAGAAAAAGTCGAGTTTTGGGATGGAAAAACCCAAGGAGAGGAGAACAATAGATCTCAGTGCATTTAGACGTGGGTGCTGTGCGACCACGCACAAGAACAAACAAGCGCCATGTATTCCTAAGGACATGAATATACACAGTATTACATCAGTAATCAGAATATTTATGGTCATCTGAGTCAGCGGCATGACGCGTCACGGGTAAATAGAGGCTCCCTCGGTTACATACGTTCCATCCATCCCAGTGGGCCAAAATGAATCTGTGCTTCTACATATTGTCTCACGGCTAAAGTACATGCATGAGCATCACAGAGTGTCTTTGAACATGTGCCTTCTGACAGGCTGCCATCTGGGTAGTCAGTCTTACCAGCGACTAGTCTTCTGCACGCCTCAGCTTTTGCTTACTATCATTCCTTCAGGTAAAAAAAAAAAAAAAAGGTTATGCTGCATAGCTGGAATGAAATGTCTTATGCTGTGACAAAAAAAAATTAATCAATCAATAAATACACCTCAGCTGACACATTTTGGATTGCAGATAAAAAATCTAAATGCTATCAGAACAGTCTGCAGCCTAAGCAACAGCCTAAGCAAAATTGAAACTCCATTCCTTTGTGTCATGAAGCCACCACTGATACATTGTCCTATACCTTGCATGTGAGAACATATTTGACAATTTGATATGCTATTTGCTCAATATTCTAACATGCTTGTACCATGGCTTTTTGTTCAGAAAGCAGTTGCGTATTTGCAGTTTTCTCAGCCCCAATTTGTATCATCATAACAATACATTTTATTTGCAGGCACTTTTCAGAGCATTCAAAGGCTCCTTACAAAGCAATATAAAAAAGACCGTGAGTTATCCCACAAAAATAAAATAATGTATATGATTGGGCGGCCCGGTGGTCGACTGGTTAGCGTGTTGACCTCACAGTGTGGAGGTGCAGGGTTCGATTCCAGCTCCGGCCTTCCTGTGTGGAGTTTCCATGTTCTCCACGTGCCTGCATGGGTTTTGTCCGGGTACTCCGGTTTCTTCCTATATTCCAAAAACATGCATGGCAGGCTGATTGAACACTCTAAATTGTCCCTCAGTATGAGTGTGAGCGCGGATGGTTGTTCGTCTCCGTGTGCCCTGCGATTGGCTGCCAACCGGTTCAGGTGTCCCCTGCCTACTGCCCGAAGACAGTTGGGATAGGCTCCAGCACGCCCCGCGACCCATGTGAGGATAAGCCGATCAGAAAATGGATGGATGGATGGATGTATATGATGGACAGAACAGAGGTATCGATGAGGGCAGATATGTAAGGGAGTGCCAAGGTTGGACTCAGAGAAGGGAATGATCTCACATTTAATTCCATTTGAATAGGAGCGAGTGCAGGTTTCTCAGTAAGTGGGTGAGGTGTTCTAAGGAGGTTCTGGTAATGATTCGGGCAGTTGAATTCTGGACGAGTTGAAGTTTATGTCAAAACAAGTCGGGTGGACCAACAAGGGGAGGGTTAGGAGAATCTCGATGTAACGTGAGCAGACGGCGGACAAGGATGGCAGTAATGTTGGGTGTGACAAGTGGACTCAGCTGGTTCATGTGTTGTATGTCTATACTATCCATTGAGCGTTCTCAGCCACCGTAATTAAAACCCGCCTCTCACCCAAAGTCAGCTGACATTCGCACCAGCTCACCAGCAATCCAAATGAGGACATGCAGTCCAGAAACTAAAAAAATGGGAAGGCTTGTTCAAAATTCACTGTACCATCAATGGTCAGAAACTGATATTTTTAGTAAAAAATATTACTGTTGCTTTAAAGATGCGGTAAAGTCAGAGGTTTGTTTCTAAATATGTCAACAATGTCTGAATATGATTGCTGGAAACATCTGAAAGGTTGAGAATGATGTAGTCCTGAATTGTGGAGTGATTTACACCATTTCTGGATTCCTGATTCTTTTGTTTTTTTTTGGTCTTGGCTTGACATAGTCGGGCAATTGGCATGAGTCAATGGAAGGAACAAGACTGATTCTGTGGTAGGTCAGTGTCTTTTGGCTCAGAAATGGGTTCTGGCTATAGTGGCTCCAACATGTAAGAATACGTAGGCACAAGAAAAGTTGCTGACCAAAGTAGCATTTATTTTTCACATTGTAGTTGTGGTATTTGATTGACACTTGACAGGTGGTCGGAATGTGGTTTCACCGCATTTAGCAGACATGTCAAATTCATTTGAGAGTGGAGACAAGAGCTTGATTTTTCAAGATTTTAAAGCCTTTCGTGAACTCAGCAATTTTTTTGATCATTCATATTTGGCAGGTTCAGTGGCAAAACTCTACTCTGGGGTGAGCCTAATTTAGAAAACATAGATGTTTTTGATTTTAAGTGGACTGTAACGAGACATAATTTACTGTACATGATTTGTGATACTTGTAGGTTCAGTTTGTGGAAGCCAAGTGCATGTCAGCTAGTCAGAGTGCCTTAGTTATTTCCAGTGATGAGCACGCCATCCGTAAGTCATCATTCTGTCATTATTTCAGGCCACCCCAGGCCATCCGTCGTCATGGGTGACAGAAAATCAGCGTCGAGATCGTACTTACTATGTCACGCACAGGCGCAGCACAAGCAGAAACGAGTAAAAAAAATAAAATTAAAATTAAAATCTGTGTTGCATGACTTTCGGTCTGCAATGACATTGTCCCGTATTGTTTTTATTTCACCAATCACCATGCCCTGTGTGTGTGTGTGTCTGTTGTTGTTTTTTTTTAATTTTTTTTCTCAATGCATGTGACATAGTGAGTACGTTCTCTCTGCTGATTGGCTGTGGCTGCCGTCAACAGACTGGGCCGGCCTGAAATAATGACGGAATGATGACTTACGGGCTGACGTGCTCACCACTGGCTTATCGCATGTAACCTGACCAATCTGATATACCTAGTCAACTCTCTCTCTCTCTCTCTCTCTCTCTCTCTCTCTCTCTCTCTCTCTCTCTCTCTCTCTCTCTCTCAGAGAATAAGTAGACTCATCAAGTAATTAAGGCCCAGGCTGTCCCCTGGAAATTAAAGGAATGGTCCTTTGCGCACTCTCGCTCTGTATCTCTCACTCAGTTTCTCCTCATGTTGGTCTGATTGCTGTCTGGCTTCTGCGCTCACCTGGGTATTCCACCGTGTCTCCCCGGCAGCCGACAAACAGTGTCTTGTGCTGGTGATGACTGCGCTGTCGGTAATTGCAGACACGAATCACTCCATGCCATATCTACTCCCTTTCTGACCCAAATGGGGAGGAGGCAAGACAAAGCATAGGGATCTCATGCTATTTATTCTGCATGTGTTTTAAAAGCCATGTTGCTACCAAGTGAGACACTTGGGTTTGGCCCGCTGCAGTACAGTTTGCGTTACAAAAGAGTTCAGTTCAGTGTATCGTCATGTTTACGTGTCACGGCAATGCAGTCCGGCAGGTCAAGCATCCCTAGTCAGTTGCGCCTCTCACTTCCTTTTAATAGAAGAGCAGGTCAGAAAGTGGCTTTTACCTTGATTCACGTTTCCTTTTTGATAGGAGCGAGCAGGTCATGAAGAGGCGGTCCACTTCAGTACCTGACAGTTTCTTTCACCTCTTTGTCTCCGTGCATACTGCGGCCCAAATGTATTGTGTGCAGGCACATTCTGTGGCAACAAAGAATCCCCTTCGCAGTTACTTTGAGATTGGTTCATTGAAAATGTGCTTTTAGATCTCTTTGTCAGTTCGTCGGAGGGCTGTCTTGAATTTAAGATGGTAAAATCTAGACTTTGGAAAGCAATAACTCTGCTATCCTCTCATTGAACCCGAGCTGGACTATCTTTCCACAGCTTGAGCTCGTTATTATAAAAAATGTGTGGCCTGGAAAAGGAAAATCAAGAGACTGAGGGGGCAGGAAACATTGTCATGACATCAAAAGAAACAAGTAAAACTTTGTCATTTAATCGTGGAAGTGGGCCAATATCGATGTTCTTCATCTCTAGTGTCATAACGCACTGCGTCGCTCAAAGAGGTGCCGAGAATAATCTGATTACTTATATGTACAGGATATATATTTAAGTATGTTCTCATAGGGGTGACATGGTGGTCGACTGGTTAGCACGTCCACCTCACTGCACAGAGGTGCAGGGTTCAATTCCGGCTCCGGCGTTCCTGTGTGGAGTTTGCATGTTCTCCCTGTGCCTGCGTGGGGTTTCTCCGGGTGCTCCGGTTTCCTCCCACATTCCAAAAACATGCATGGCAGGTTAACGGAACATTCTAAATTCTTCCTCAAGTGTGATTGTGAGTGCACATGGTTGTTCGTTTTATGTGTGCCCTGTGATTGGCCGGTAACCAGTTCAGGGTGTCCCCTGCCTACTGCCCGAAGACAGCCTCAAGCACACCCCCAACTCTTGTGAGGATAAGCGGATTAGAAAACAGATGGATGGGTGGATGTTCTTGTAGGTTCAGTATCAAATAATTAATGCATTAATAATATTTGTCTAAGCACTGATTTGAAAAACATACATGTAAATGTGGTACAGTAAAACGCATCCCAATTTACTCACTTGTGTGAATGCCCCTGCCAGCCTGCAGGATTCCAATTGGGATGTATCCTGCACCCAAACTACTCTTCACCACACTTATTGCAAAAAGGCATTGCTTTTTTTTCTAGGTTGTATCATTTATACATGTTTTTTTGGGGTTTTAGCAAATCTCTGAGACGTACACTAAGAACTCGCATGTACTTCGTGTACGTATTCACAGCCTTTGCCCTGAAGCGAAATCCATGAAGGTCAAGGGAATCCTGTTTGATGATTTGGAGAGGCACCAAACTGTCTCACAGACGACCAACTATGAAGTCAAAGGAGTTGTCTGTAAACTTCGGAGAGAGGACTGCTTTGAGGCACACATCCAGGGAAGAGTTCAGAACACGTTTTGCTTGTCACTTGTCTAAACGGAATGATCAGTGTAGAGAACCTCACTCGGAGAGCTGAGCAAGAACACAACGGTCATGTTGTTAGAGATTCCGCTGGAATCAACTCCATCCAACCTGGTGCAGCTCGAGAGCAGCGGCAAAGAGGAATTGGCAAAACTCCTCGTATGTGTCAAACTTGCGGCATCATATTAAGCATATGAAAATGTATCGGCATATGTATATATAAAATGAATGTATTCCTGTTTACAATAAGGCAGGACCATGAAAACGTGCAAATCTGGAAGAGTTGGGGATGATTTTGTAGATGCACTGTTTCCAGATTTTTAGACTTAGATGAGCCCAATTATTGAAGATTTTGCTCAGAATAGGTGACATGTTCCCGCAAACAGAAAAGTTTCCATGAGGCTGATGTTTTGATTTTTGTTGTTGTTGTTAGTTTCTGTTCTAGCACTATTTGTACAGTAGGAAACACTTTTCATTTTGATATGCCCCTGTGTTGGGAATTCTGAGCAAACAATCCAAGAGGAGAGATCGCCCCAACATAGGCAAAGCATGAATCATGGTAATTGACCTTTCCTCTATCCAGCTCTGCTTTTTCACTGCCTTAGGAGAACATGTTTCGGGTTTGAGTGGGACAAAAATCTTGCATTTATTCTTTGTCTCTTATTTCAGTTGATTCTTGCAGTACAGTCTGGTTGACTTATTGACTGAAACAATACAATTGTGAAGACAAAAACCTGAAGGTGTCCATAAAGAGAAACAGGTGAAAATGATGTCATTGGATTTGCACACGTGACATGCTATAAACGCTATCACACATTTTCCTCTGTCTTCGTTGATCTTTGTCTCAGACTGACATGCACAACACTCAGCAGATCTTTGATATGCAACACAGAGAGATACGCCGGTCTGACCCTCGACTTGGCCAGAAATCCATCAAACATCCAAGTGCTCTGAAAATTGCCAGTTTCATGTGGAACATGATGACATTCAGGCGAAGGAATCATTTCAAAGTGTGTGTGTGTGTGTGTGTGTGTGTGTGTGTGTGTGTGTGTGTGTGTGTGTGTGTGTGTGTGTGAGTATTGCACAAAGAGAACACAGGATATAGAACACAGAGAGAGATTCCATCTCCTCTCTGCCTGTATACATATCTGCTAGAATGTAGGTCAGGCAGCTACAGTCTCGATCAGAGCTTGGGAGACGAGGTTTAGTTTTTGTGTGTGTGTGTGTGTGTGTGTGTGTGTGTGTGTGTGTGTGTGTGTGTGTGTGTGTGTGTGTGTGTGTGTGTGTGTGTGTGTGTGTGTGTGTGTGTGCATACACCTCACATGAATAAAGCATTACTGCGTGGCCCATTGTCCTCAAGTGTCGTATGTGTGTTTTATTTAAATAATGGGGATGCGTTCTGTGAGTTTATGTGTTGGGGGTGTTTTAAACTCCTGTCATGTACAATATGTGTCACAGGAAATGTGACGGCAGACATCACATCTCCCCGCACATAGCGCGCCAAGTCTACCCTTACAAAAGGGTTTTCATTGTTGCGTTAGTGGAATGTTTGTGGACGACGGAGTGAGCAGCCAGTCTTTCCCGGCTATTTGTGGTGTGTTTCCTGGCTTTGATAGATATAGGAGGCCAGTGAAGGGCAGACACGGAATGCTCACTGAGATGCACGACCACATTCACACTCTTGTACGATCATGCTTTTCTTTGCAACAAAAGGAAAGGCTGTGAATAGCGTTGTGCAATGCGTGTCTACAGGCGTCTGTGTTGGAAGAATTGTGTGTGTGGGGGGGGGGGTATATACGCGCGTGTGCGTGTTCTCTGTGGGTGTGCCCCCATTGCAGTTGGAGGTCTATTATTTCCTCTGTGCCTGTGACTGTCGCTGTCCTTGGTTCTGAAACTAGCACGCAGGCGCCCCAACTCCATGACCAGAATACCTTCCACGTATTGCATACAAGCTGCGGCAGGTTGTATTGTATGCATTTCCATTGTCTTTCTTTCAGTCGCTCTTCTTTTGTTGAAAGCCCCCCCCCCCACACGCTTTTTTTTCCTCACACATGCACACAAAAACACCAAGGGAATGTGGGATGTGTCCTGATTAAGAGTCAGAGAGCTGTGATTTGTCATCAGCCCCCACATGAAGACCTTCATCAGAGGACAGAGCCACCGCTGATTATAATGACCGAGAGGCCAGGATGCCTGTGCCCTGTAAGAGAAGAGAGGAGTGTTAGAAACATGGATAAGCCACAGATGTCACACTTTGGACAAAAGTATTAAGACACATGTCTGTAAGCCTACAAAAGTGTGAGGGAGAATATATGGAGCTTGTCTTCGTTTTGTACTCATAATAGAGTAAAAGGTGCCTGGGTCCGATCCTCCAGAGCCCCAATCCAGCCTCATTTAGATCTCTGCCTCTCCTATCACACCTGATTCAAATGATCAGTTCCGGACTTGGGCACCCCTGTTTTACAAGATTTGTGTTTGTACGTGCACGTGTGCGTGTGAATTTTTTTCCATTTATTCGTGAAATTGGAGGACATCTAGATTAGACCTCTGGTGGAGACCTGGTTTATTATCTCTCCTGTATAGTTCATCCCAAACCAGTTCAGGTCTAGTATTTGACTTCTTTTTCTCCAAACTCACCCAACAATGCACTGGAAAAATGCTTTGCGCATTAGAATACAGCTATGCTGGAACGAAAAAAGAAAAAGAAGGGCCTTCCCCTAAGTGCTCCCACAAAGCTGGAAGCATAAATTTGTCCAATATTTTTGATTCATGAATAATGTGCTCTATTATGTATTGCAGGCAAACACACACAATAACAATGTTCTCTCTTCATGAACTTACCATCTTATTACATTATATTATCTCATTATTACTGTTATCTCTTATTGAACAGTGGTTACTGTTGTTGGATTGAGTCATTAAAATTCGCAAGGCAAAGGGACATGCCAAAAAGTGACAACAGCAAATGTTTCTGCATGCGCTTTTTAGTGACGACAAACAGCGATAAGAACCCTGCTGGTCCAAACTAATGTCCACTTAAGCATCGAACTGCCAATGTCTTTTTTTTTTTTTTTTTTTTTTTTTTTTACATAACACACAACAGAGACTCTGCACAACCCCTGCTTGCCCACGGTTGTGTTTGTCCCAAAGGACCAATAATTGTTTTCTTCAGATCTGATTTGAGATGAGCTGCGAATGGCAGTGTGCGTGTGGGTGTGTGTGTGTGTGTGTGTGTGTGTGTGTGTGTGTGTGTGTGTGTGTGTGTGTGTGTGTGTGTGTAAGTGTGTGTAAGTGTGTGTGTGTGTGTCTGCAGCTTCCCAAAATGTGTCTGTAATTTGTTTGTCTGCACAACATCTGCTTTCCCTCAATACATTCTTTCAATTAGCCGCATCTGAGGCAACAAGACAGACAGGGAGGCAATTTTTGCGCGACTCCTCTATAGCCTTTCCTATCTCTCTCTTCATTTCCTGGTGACACATTTGACCTTTTTTTGACAGAGAGGGACCTCTTTTCCTTACCCCCCGCGCCCCCCCTTTCCTCTTCTGTAACTTTGCAAAGGATGTAGAGCCAAGCAGAGGAATCATGGAGGCAGGCACGGATCATTAGCTATATTTGTCCCTCACTTCCTGCGGAAGATGATAGATCTAGCTAATTACCCCATGCTGCCGAAGCCGATCGCACATGACAAGCGGTCGTCTCTCTGGTAGAAATCTGCATTGGCTGCGGCGTGCGCCGCATAGCTGATGCTATATGATTATTCATGAGCGGGAGTCAAAGGAGAGGAGGAAATATCAGATGCCTCTTGTGAATGTGGTTGTTGTGAAAATGATTTTAATGATGTATGTTCTCCTTCTTCTTCCTTCAATACAGAAAATGAGTCTGGAGGAGACGTGGTGAGCATTTCCTCTCCAAGTGAACGCCAGTAGGTTACAGTGGAAGCCGAGGTCTGGAAGAACTGTCTCAACGCCAAACCATTGCAGGTAGAGTAAAACCCCTTTGGTTGTCGAAATAAATTCCAATGTTGTACTTTGTCAAAATGCCAATGAAAGCGGGGCACGTCCATACCCATAATCAGGTCGGCATTCATGCCATTAACCCTTTCAGAGACAGCAGTTACTACTGTGGACAGCTTATCATGTTATCGGGTTACAGGGTACACGAAAGGGTTAAAATCAGCAAAGGGCTGATTCACTGATTTCGCAATTATTCGGTGATGTAGTTCGGGGTGATTTGTCTTCCCCAATCTGTTTGGAAAATCATGAACATGAATGGTCAACCTGTGTGATATTTCTGCTTGCAACTAACACAGTGAGGACAGTGATCCTTGGAAAAATAACCAACCTTCTTTCCACCACCATCTTGTTTTGAATTTAGAAAACGTGTTAATACTAGGATGGCCCGCTGGTCGAGTGGTTAGCGCGTCGACTTCACAGTGCAGAGGTACCGGGTTCAATTCCGGCTCCGGCCTTCCTGTGTGGAGTTTCCTCCCACATTCCAAAAACATGCATGGCAGGCTGATTGAACACTCTAAATTGTCCCTCGGTGTGAGTGTGAGCGTGGATGGTTGTTCATCGATGTGAGTGGCTGGCAACCAGTTCAGGGTGTCCCCTGCCCAACTGCCCGAAGACGCCTGGGATAAACTCCAGCACGCCCCGTGACTCTTGTGAGGATAAAACGGATCGGAAAATGGATGGATGGATAATTAATAGTAATTAAAGAAATCACTAAATTTGTTCCTTGGTCAAATGATCATCTTCAGTTTACCGTCGCTTGTATGATAATTTGCATAATTTTGCATAATTTTACAAAAAAAAGTTAACAAAAGCTGAACAGCAAAATGTAAACATGGTAAATCTGCACTTGCACTTCTCGCTCACTTAAAGAAATACCTGCTTGTGTTTCACAAGTGAGAGGTTTTCCATTCCTTTTGTTCCAGTATTGCTATCGTTCACTTAATGTCGCTAATCCCCATACCTCGTTCCCACATCAAAGAAGGTCAGTTTCAGAAAAGGCACTTTGTTAATCCTTAAAATTAGTCTGAATGGACATCGCATTTTATGTTGTTTTTGTGCGAGGTAACTTAACATTTCACACCGCACAACGTGAAGGGGGCGTTCCGCTTTCGAGGTTCCACATACATGATTTTCAAGCTCGGATTGCATCATAAAGTGGCACGGAAACAGATGTTTCAAACATTTCCAGCAAATAGATTGTTGCGCTGGTGTTGTGATCGGAGTTCTTCCACATCAGTGTCACACAGCAGGTCATTTTTCCTCACTAGTTACAAACTCCACACACCAGATTTCTGTCTCCATCTCCCTTGGTCGTTCACTCACTCTGTCTCGTTGTCACTTAATGCCCACTCAGACGTGCAGATCTCCACAGCCTTTCACACTAATTCAGATGCACTTAGCATCGGGTTTGGCACAGGTTTGCTGTCACTAGATGATGCATGGCAGAGCTATTTGCAGAGAAATGTGATCATGCCGATGGAGGTTTGGTGGTTCTGTAGTGCTGCTCGGAACGGAATACCAATGTGAGAGTGTGAATCATTGTGTGCTTTTGTGCATGGGTGTGTCTGTGAGAGAACGTGATTGGTTGCCATGTATAAAACACATTCTCCTAAAACTTGAAGGTGAAACAAGGAGAAACGGATTCGTGTGTGACATGTTTTGACAGATTTCTCCTCATCTGTCTCCGTTAACAAAATTCTAAGCGCATACGGTCCTGTCTTGGAGTCTGTGTTTCTGACCATGTTTCAGTCGTGGTAATATAATTCATTTTGTTCATAAAAAGCTCATTTCATTTGTATTATGAAAGCTTTATGCCCATTTTTCAACTCGTTAAAATTCTGTTTATATTAATCAAAGTCTGAATAGTTCACGTGTTGTTAGTAGAAGCTTTAAGACGTCACCTTCCTTTGAATTAGCTGAGCAAAACTCAACTTATTCAAGTATTCAACTGTTGATAACGAATAAATTATATATCAGAAGATCAACTGTTAAAAAATGAAATTGAATGTGCCCTTGATTTCGTTTCACTCTCTTGGCTTCCAAGGCTAAAGCAAGGCTCTAACTTGAAGTGCATTAAAAAAAAGTTTCATCACTGCCTTTTATTCAAAATGTAATTGGCACTCGAAAAGATGGAGTGTACTTCCTCGTCATCTTCAAAATGGTAGACCAACCTTCGTTTTCTTCAAGAATGCAGAGAGATTCAGAAAGAACATAACACATTATGGAAGGTTCTCCAACATGTGCCAGAGAGGCAAGCATGCGTCTCGGGTCCAACATGAGGAGCCTTGAGAGAGGCAAAAGCTACTCTTGCCGACAAGATTGTTACGACTGTTTTAACTACGTTAATATTATCCATCCATTCATTTTCTAATCCGCTTATCCTCGCAAGGGTTGCGGGTGTGCTGTAGCAGCTGTCTTCGGGCAGTCGGCGGGGGACACCCTGAACCGGTTGCCAGCAAATCGCAAGGCAAACACAGATGACCAACCATCCGCGCTCACACACACACACACACCTAGGGACAATTTTTTCATGTTCAATCAGTCTGCCATGCATGTTTTTGGAATGTGGGAGGAAACCGGAGTACCCGGAGAAAAACCACGCAGACACAGAGAGAACATGCAAACTCCACACAGGAAGGCCGGAGCTGAAGTTGAACCCCGTACCTCTGCACTGTGAGGTCGACGTGCTAACCACTCGACCACTGGGCCACCCTCCGTTAATATTAAGAAACATAATTCATATGCTCATTGGTGGCGCAAGCCTAGTTTTGAACTGCGGCCTCAGATTTTTAAAAGTATCAAATTTCTGTATGTCCCCTTTTGTTCTCTCCCCCCCCCCCCCCCCCCCACACACACACACACATTTCCACCAAACCTAAATACATATATTAGAAACCACACACTAATTGGAACCCATGTGGAGTAGCAAGTGTTTCGCAAAACCTTTTAACTTTGGGAGAGCTGTCAGGTCATCCATCCAGCCATGCATTTTGATGATTTTGATTTTGAGATGCTGGATACACTCTGAACTAGTGACCAGTCAATCACAGGGCACATATATACGAACAATTTCCACGCGCATGGACAATTACCACTCTTTAACCCTTTCATGCACCCTGTAACCTGATAACATGATAAGCTGTCCATTGTAGTAACCGCTGGCCCTGACAGGGTTAATTAACATGGTTGGTTTATGAGTGCCTGTGAGAGGAAGCCAGAGTACGAAAAGAAATCCCAGGTAAACTCAGGGTGAAAATGCAAATTGTGAGGATGACGTGGTAGCCACATGAGCCACTGCAATTATAATAGTTACTATTATAATTCATTTATTTATTTTTGAATGCTCGTCATGTTGCAGAAGATTTGCTTGAAAGCACACTATTTGTTGAACTACACTGACTAAGATCCCAAGAGCAGGTGCTAAATTGTATGTTCACTCGAACACAGAGCGTGCTCTGTTGATGGGCACGTTGTGAGTGATTGACTAAGATTGCGATCTTTACAACTAACATCCCAAGAATTGCGCTTGGCTAAACTGCACAGTCACACACTCTAACAGATTCTACGTGCAGTTGGCAACAGGTTTAGAAATGTATCAGACCGTTGTATTTTATAAGTAGGTTTTTTGCCTTTGGTCATGCTGTAGGTTCTCACCATGGAACATTTAGGAGAGCACCTCAAGGACAAAATTACATCGGAAGTGATTGAATTAATCACACTCATTATTTTACCTTGTAATGAAACTTGCTGTGGACTGAAAATGACATCACAATGACTGATAGTTCAACTTGCAAATGTCACATGACCAAATGCAGAAAGCACGTGAGCCGTGATTGGACGTTGTCTGAGCCGCTAGGCACTGTGATGTCATTTTCAGTCAATTTCAAGTGGCAAAATGGCTACTGCTTGGGGTGGATAAAAACTGGTATATTTTTCTACTTAATCCATATGTCACCAACGCAGCATTAATTAGAATAGTGTGTTTAAGCTGGTGGGGGGCGCATCAAACATATTGGGCACTATTTTGACAGACTCGTGCCCATGTGCTCGCAATATAAACAGGCTTAACTTCAATTTCGTGCCGGCACAAGTCTAGTCTACCATTTTTGAGGCTGTGCTGTGCCTCTCCGGGCGTTCCGGCCGACAGTGTTGACTAGCCCCTGACTCACCCTAAAAGTTGGTAACAGAAAGTAGACTGTGCTCACTGTAAACACGGGTGCAAACACCCAGTCATGCCCAATTATACCTGTGCAAAGTCAAGAAAAATATCAAAAGAATGAAAAGTCATCCATGCGCACAGTTTGCGCTAGACTTGTGTTTGGTGTGCTATTGACTTGACTGAACTTCCCCTTGATAGTATTTTCCTTTTTCAACTCGCAGTTGTCCGGATTTTTGGGGCATGGTTAAAACGGGGCCCAGGGACACACTTGGGCCCCTGGGAGGACTCAGCCCTAACCCACTCTATAAGTACTGAGCATCTTCTTCCTTCCTTTGTGAAAATACCATGGCCCATTTCTATCTCCACAGTGTGCATCAGGCAATAACAACAACATGAAAAAGTACCTCTTCCCTGCATTTTTATGTGTTTTCTGGGCTACCGTTTCTCTGCCACATGTAAGCGCGGTGCACACATTGAAGCAGCGGATGGCTCAGCCACCTCATCAGAGTGCTCGCTGGCTGGGGGATTGGTGCATCGCTGCGCTGTTGTGGCCACTTCACAGTGCACCACGGTCAGCTGCAATTCTGCCAATGGCCTCCTGAATTTCAACAGAGGCAAAGGAGGGGAAAATTGTACCGGCCCGCCCACCAGGGCTCAGAAGATGGCCCATGAGAGCGTGTGCATCGGTCGGAAAGAAGTGGGAGGGCATGGAGCAGGCACATTTTGATTGACAGCTGAAGGTCAGCTGCAAGGCAGGCTCTATATTTTATGGTTTTGGACCCATTTTATATCTGATTGTTTTATTCATTCATATTTGTCAGACTTGTTCATAATACTCTTGTGGTATGTCAAATTTACAAGACATATTTTTGTGGTCACATTACAGGGGCTTTAATTAGATGTTAGCAAATCAAGTATGCATGCCTTAGGATGAGCAAGCATCACTATCTATGTCTGGCAGCATCGGAAAATAACAATTCTGACAACTAAATGCAAGGTTACCAAAATGGTATAAAAGCGTGAATAATAACAGTCAAACATTAAAAAATGGGACTACTATTATGAATAACTAAATACATGCAATTGGTTGAAACCTTGCATGTGACCAATTTATTGTTTTGGAGTCTCTTTTAAAATGTGTTGTAAAATATCTAAACTTCTGCAAGGCCATAGAGCAGTGGCGCACCTGCTCAGAGTGGAGCCAAGGTCATCATAATTTTCAAACATGTAGGCGGCAAAATATGGAATAATTTGCTAGCCGGGCAGTTGCTCATCATTGTCTGTCATTTGACCACAGACATATTTATGTTCTCATCCTCCCTCACCAAGACTTAAGGTCATTCCATCCCAGCTTACTTGCTAATATTTACAAGGTATCTCTGCCTTTCATCATTTTATTTTCCCTCTCTTGAAACATTTATGGACATTCATAAAGAAACACACCATTAAGACTGAAGGGCTCGACAGTGGCTTAAGTGTCATATCGATAAATCCTGTTTAATAAAAAGAGACATCCAAACAGGGTCATGGCCCCCGTCAATGTCTAAACCCAGCCTGCATGAATATTTAGGCACATCTAAAAAAATAGTTCAGAGGTCTCCAGACGCCTGAACAAGCGACGTGTTGTAGAGAAGGAAGAGAGTTGATGATACTGACGCAGATCTAGCTTCGCGCTAACAAGCCTGGAGGAGTGTTTGAAAGTGATCATATGCTGACCTGAGTGGAAATATGTTTAAAAAAAAAAACGTATAATATGAGTACAAGGTTTTAGACTAAGTGCATTGATGAATTGACATTGGATTTAATGGACCCATGGATGGGCACATAGATTGTAATTGAATGAGCATCACCATGTGTGGATTTACTGTAACAGGTGGATACATTTATGGATGCAACGGTCACATGTACGAATTGATATAATGTAATGGATGGATGATCAATTGTATAAATGGAATGGCTGGAATGGAAAATGCAAGAAGAAGTCAGCTCGCCAGAGTCCGATGTCGCATCAGAGGCATCCAGCATGAAGCCGCGATCACAGTGTGAAATTTGACACCCGACACTCGCATCCCACGGCCCTTTGTGTCGAAAGCACTTCAGACATTGGCGCTGATGTCACCACGCATCTAATTATGCGAATGCGTGAAGCCGCATGCACACTACGCACATACGCATGAGTTTTGTCGCAAAGGCACAGAGGATAAATGCCTTCCATTACACCTCTGATGAGTCAAATTCTGGGAGGGCACTGTGAAATGAGTTAATAACCTTAAGTGATAGTGATGCTGATATTGGAATTTGTCGTAAAAAAATCCCCAAGCCGAAGGAAAAGGCGAAGCACACACGCAGATCTCATGTGGGGTAAATTGAGGTCTCTCATGATATTCTATTTGTAGTAATGAACCACCGACTGGAATTCATTGTGTGGGTAACTGTGATGAAAGACAATACAGATTTGATAACAAAATATTTCCCCCCCCCACAAGTGCCGTCAGTGAGTCAGTCAGTCAGCCCTCCATTTCTCCGCCAGCGTCAGATACAGGGCATGTTTGACAAGTGGACGATAGCACCGGGAACCCGAAAGAACGTGTATCTAAATTAAAGATAATTTAGTGACGCTGTCTGCAGCCAGCGCTTAACAGCTTGTTTGTGCCTTCCCTGCAGATGGAGGTGGATGCAGACGATAAGCGCCACCGCACACGCTCCAAAGGTATTCGCGCCGATACACACAGCCATTCAGGGTGACCTTCACTTCCCCCAAAACACACTCGCACATATATATTGTACACACCAGTGCACATCTCACACACTGTCACACTTCACTTTCTCGTGTCAGCGCGTACCCTGTCTATGCTTCTTTCTAATCTAGCCCACACAAACTTACACTTTATACATCTCTATTTCAGATAAAATAATGCACAGCACAATAAAATTAAGTGTGGAACACTATAAAGAGTAGAAAGCAACTTGTGGCTCTACTCACATGTTTTAGTATTTCTAGTCATTACAACAACTGGATAAAATAAAAAGTTTTGGAAAACTGCAGCAAAACTTCAGTGTGAGAATATCCAGAATCTGCTGTGGTTCTCCAATCATAGAAACTCACATCCAGTACTGTGGCGGAAAGGCCATGCAGACTACAAAGGCGAGGCCATGCTAAAATGACAGGACTCATGTGGTTTAGACCTTTAGGTCTTTCGACTGGATAAACTATCAAACATTCTTGACCGAATAAGAAATGAAGGGCTGATCCTTGTCCTGACACTAAATGGATCAATCACTTAAATGGTGGCAGTTGTGGGCACATCATGATCTCGGGTTTGATTAAGCCGTGAGTCGCCTTATCTTGTCAGTCTGAGGAGGTAAAACTGTTCGAGAACATCTGCATGTCCAAAATAATGTCTCCTAATGATACAATCGCCATCAGTTAATTACAATAAATCGGTTCAGTGTCATGCGACATTGCTGCAAGGCCGATAGTCATAAAATTGATGGCATGCCTATACAAAGACCGACATTTTTCGGACTTTTTCTAATGACAAGCGCAGAATTGTAAAAAGTGGCATTTTGACAAACAACACCTTCAACCAGTATTGGTGAGCATGGTGACAGCCATCATAAATGAACACGACATTTGTATAAAATCAATTGTAGAGCCACTGTTTCAATATCAGCCTGCTGTGGCTTAGCTGTGTGTTTTTTCATTTCTATTTATCTAAGCTCATTCATACAGTTTGATATATGTTTCCATTTAAGTTGACAGGTGTGATTGTCAGAGTCCAAAAATGGAAGGTGTTTTTAAAATTTAGGTGCATCATGATTTTCATGCTAGTGCAAGCCTTGTTTCACCTCTTTTGGATCTTGGTTCATCTCTCTGTGCCATTGTGGGAGTTTTGGCGTGCCGAGGGCTTTTCTTTTGAAATAAGCATGGTGCATCTGACATTTTGTGGGCACAAAGTCATTTAAGCTTTCCACCTGCTGGAATCATATCTCACTATTGGCACAAGGTGGATCACTTTTCTAATGCCATTTTGGTAAGTTGGATCAGGCAGGTGTGGTCGAGGCAGAGAGACTCTGAGCTGTCAATCATAGAAGAAATCAATACACGGAACATACTATTATTATTATTGCCATCTATATTATATATTTAGAAGATCATCCCACCGCCATCTATATTATATATTTAGAAAATCATCCCACTGGCCGCGGCACATCTTGAGGGGAAGGAGTGTTGGGATGGAAGGCACTCTCCTAATGTCTACTGTACAAATCTGTGCTCTCCCTAGCCAACATTACATGATCTACTCATGGAGGTCTGCTTGCAGTTCCTTATAAGCATATTTTGGTGGCCTCAACCAGCCACAGAACTCAAGCAAATCACTTTCTTCTTCCACCATGTCAAAGACATGCAGCGCGCCCCTGGCACGTTGCATTTAAACAGCACGAGAGGATCCGCCTCGAATGGCAGCGACTGTGTACACGCCCACAACAGCGCAAAATGCCCATTTCTCCTGTGCCCATTTGCAGGTGTCTGCAAGAATACAAAAACGAAGTCTACCCCGTGTCCATATCGAATCAGACAGCGCCTTGCTCGAGACTTTAACATGATCTTGGAGACGCCAAATTTACATTTTTCATTACGATGATTAATTGAAAGAAAGAAAAGCCCTCGCCTGTTTGTGCTGTATTATTTCAACCAGTGAAACACTCTAAGGATGTTTTTTTTGTTATTTTTAATAGTTAATACAACACCTGTTCAATGACTCATTTCATTGTTAAGTAACGCGGATGAAAAGTCCCATTCATATAATACACAGCACGTCTCTTTTTCTGTCAGAGAGAAGAAGGAAACGGACATTTCTTGGTTCTTAACTGATATTTCTCTTTTGCCCTCTCAGTGCCTGTGGATCCAGCATTAACGCAGCTTTTCAGGTCAGTGGAATTTAAAATAATATTCTCTACTCCAAGCTGATACAGACACGCACACAGAAAGCAACCACAGAGTAAAACACCTGCTCTAACATCAAACACATCACACAAAGCCAAGCCTCATCTTGTGTTCGTGCTGAGTGGAAACACTAGAAGGCATTTAGTTCATTGTTCATCATCAATTGTTTTAGCAGCAAGCAATTTACATTAAAATCTGTTTTGAGTAGTTCTGCCAGTGAGAATCATTCCTACTGCGTCTTGCACCTTGGCCTTTGGGCATCTTAAACATCACAGACCAAACCGAGCAATGCTACTCTTCTTAAAACTGTCCCATTAATACAATTCCACCGTATGAAATATTTAGGAAGAGGGATTCTCCACTTTTAATGTTATAAAGTCAACAACTTTAATGATGCTATTCTGTCTCATGCAATTGATAATATTAAAAATGATCCAATTATCAGTTCCTTATCCATGCAGCGCAACTTTTTCTGAAGCCCACATTCTTAAAGGACTCCTTGTGTGAGTTGGGTGGATGGAAGGTTCAATGTTTTCACTTTATCTGGAATTTCAAGGTTTTCTTTGTCACTGTCAGTTACTTTAACATTTTTAAAACTGACAAGGAGATAGTGTCTGCCATCTGCCTTCGCTACGGCAGCTACTTATGGTCTATATTAACAGCCTGGTACTTCACAATTTCTGCGCAGGCGTCCATGCAAAGGCATCTATTTACTTGTTTGGGTTTTTTTTTTTTTTTTGCTGGTCTGTCAGTTGTCATTCGTACACGGCCAGGCCAACCGTCCGTCAGTCCGTCATGATTTTAAATCAAACTAAAATTGTCATCATCAGTCTGTTACTCCTCAGTCTGTCTTCATTATTTGAATCGCACTTTCGTCACCACTAAATTACACTTCGTCACCACTATTTTAGGACCGTCAGTAAATTTCACCGGTTCGCCAGTCCGACATTGTCAGTCTGTCACTCCGTTATCGTTATTGAAAGCGCTTTGGTGTTTCTGTTGCCGCTAAATACTGTAAGTCCATGATCTATAATGGTGCAGCCAGACCAAACGCAAGATTTCTCATTATTATTATTTACTTTTTCCGAAAAAAAACTTGGCAGGCTATGTTATCTAATATAGGTCAAAGCTGACAAATGCAGTTGGGGCGGGTTTCCATCAAGTCTGTCAATGAAGGACTGAGGAGGTTCGTCTCGTACTGACCCGGTTAGTCACGATTTCGGTGGCAGACATAAACCCGCTTCTGTCTGCGCTTTGCCCATCAGTTTTTTTTAATTTTCAGATTCGCAGTTTTAGTTCAACAAGAAACTGGACATTTAACATGTCAATTTATATTTACTAGTACTCTATATTGTTTCTCATCGTAAATCGAGCCTGCCGATTTGCTCAATACTTTCCATTTCAATGTACCTACCACTTAAAGTGCTTCAACAGAGCCCTTGTCACAGTTTATTCGCTCATGTTCCACAAAGTGCTGCACATTCTCTTGGGAGAATGAGGCATGCAGCCCAAAGGATGTGTATAGTTCATTAATGATCGTCACTCAGCCTGCAAAGCCACGCAAGTCCCAGTTTCCGCAGTCATGTTAGTCCGAGAGGGCATAATTAATGTATGTAGTAATGTAGTATGTCTTATTTTAACATACTGTGTGTGTGTGTGTCTATATATTCACATCATGATATCATTTCCCTGTGTTAATTACACAGTACAAAAAATAATTTGCTACAGAATACCATAGTTACTATTTCAGTGTCCTCTACTTGTCTTTGGGATATGTTTGCACCCCACCAATATGTGAAATTCTCATTTGTCCTTGGCTATGTGTCAGGAGGCTGCAGCAAAGATAAGGGTTTCCGCCTATTGATATCAATAAATAATATTGCACCTGCAAGATTAGTACTTTGTTGCCTTTAGCTGATATCCGTAGATAGTATAGGTGTACCCTCCCTCCTCTCTCCCCAATCCTTCTTCCCCTATACGCTCCATCCATCCCTTCCCTATTTTAAGGCAGTCGCTCCTCCCTCACGTATCCCTTCCTCACGCTCCTGCTGCCTGCAGATAGTAATTAATCAGGGGATCGATGTGAGACCTATCTCCACGCTGAGCCGTCTATAATGTCAATAATGTGGCTCAATGGCCCCTCGCTCCATAGAGCTGATCGTTCCCAGGATGAATAAGTTTGACTTTCGAGAGAACTTCCTAGGTTGGCTCACAGAGACTGTTGCTCCTAGACTGGAGAGACAGTGTTCAGATTTTGCAAAAAATAAAAAAAAAAATAGAACATGACTGGGTGAGTGAATTCAATAGGCAATATTTTGGTCATAGAACTGCATCTCAATGTGAAGTTGTTTAGACTGTACGTGTATGGTGGCATATATATATATATAATAGATAGATATATTGAACAGAGACACCATCTGAATAAACCCCATCATGGCTTTCATGGGGGTGCACAGAGAGGGAGAGGGGCTTGCTCCCGATTCCCCTCCACTGCTGGTCATTTGCATATTTACAGTCTATCATGCTAATCACGTTTATTGGGGGAATATAAGGAGTGTGTATGAGCTCACTCGAGAAGGACAGCATTTGTCCCAGCCTCTATTAGATGCACTGGGAAGATAATTCCACACGACCGCTGCCACCCAATACACACACACACACACACACACACACACACACACACACACACACACACACACACACACACACACACACGCACACACACCCCTCTTTGAAAAGAAATGGTTTCTCCTTTGCTAATCCAATTTCAAAAGACAAAAAGAGGCATCTTATGTAACTAGGCCAGCTTTTGCTAATTATAGTGTTAATGCTCTGAGAAGAATTCCCCTGATTTGGAACAGAGACCAAGATTTCCGAAGATATTTTTGTTTTGTTAGATGTTGGCGAGTAGAGCTCTCAGAGTATCACTTTCATACAAAGCACAGGATTTATCATCAATGTCTGCTTTGAAACTATATTTTGACTGGCTTAATGGTAAAACAAACAAACAAAAAAAAACTGCACTGCATACAACAAACAGCCAAAACTGACCACTTGTGTTTGTGTTTTGTGTTCGGATTTAATGTTCAGATTCACCAACGTTATTAATTCGATGCCAGCAGCACATTCCAAAAAAAAAAAAGCTGAAACAGGGATAACGTAAGGCTGGGAAAGGAGGAATGTTAAAATAAAAACTGCATTGAAAACCGGCATCATTGTGTGTTGCTACATTTAAAATGCGAGTTAAAACTCAACAGTGTAAAGTGAAAGCCATACATCAGAAACACCCAGAAACATTTCAGGCTTCGATGGGCCTGAGCTTATCGGGGGTGGACTAAAGTGGAAAAGTGTGTTGTGGTCTGATGAGTCCAAATTTCAAATTGTATTTGGAAATCATTGGGTCAAAGAGGAAGAGGACCATTATGCTCAGGGAAAATTCAAAAGCCAGCATCTGTAATAGAATGGGGTATCATGTTAGCATGCGTGGCATGGGCAAGTTGCACATTTGTGAGGCCACCAGTAATGCGCCTAGCCACATTCTGCACATTACAACAACGTGGCTTTGTAGTAAAAGACTTTTGAGTACTAGATTGGCCTGCCAGCAGTTCAGACCCGTCTCCCATTGAAAATATCTGCCACATTATGAAGCACGAAATACGACGAGAGACCCCGGATTGTGGAACAGCTGAAGTCCGTGGTTCCCAAACTCTTATTGAGTGTTAAAACGAAACATGATTTTGCACAGTTGTAAACATTCCACTATCCCAGATTTATGTATTCATTTATTTATTTGCAGATATCAAATTCAAAACGACGGAATATTTGGAAAACAAAAACATTTAAGAGTTTGAACATGAAATATTTTCTTTGTAGTATATTCAATTGAAGGTTAAAAAGGTTTTCAAATCGTTTTCTGTTTTTATTCATACATTCCACAACATCGCAACCTCATTGGAATTGGGGGTTGAATGTGGTAAGAGCAGTACAGTATTATTTATTGTAGAGTTTGCAGTGATCTTTATACAAGACGTCTTCGTCAGTCCCGGTGTGTGCTACGTAAGAGCAGCTCAGCTAAGCCCTCATTTTTTACCCTGTCAGATTTGAGCTTCCACACAAAAGACATACAGTTGTCCTCAGTCGCAAACCGAGCGGGTGAGGAAGTCACGTAGACCTCAGCCGGGCTTTAATTGCTGATGTCAGGGCTGAAACACGGGCCAACAGGAAATAATCAAGTTAATGAAACATTTTAATTATTCAACATAATTGTGGAATGTGATGAAGGTGTCAGCGAAACCCTAGTCTGCAAGGTGTCCCCTCCAACACACGCACAGAGACGTGCACGGATGCACACACACAGACATTCCAAATATTTATACAGGTCATGTTCTCTCTCTCTCTCATTCTCTTTTGTTTCACCATTGAGAACACCTGCTGTCCCTCATCTGTATTACGCACACAACAGGAGAGCGATCAGTCTGAGTTATAATTACTTGTACTCGTCCGCTCCGGGTCACCGCCCAATGCCACCCACCTCTGCCTGCATGCCCACTGCCCCGAGCTCCTGTGGCCACTCTGCATGTCACTGCAGGACTTGCTGGCGTATTGATCCAAGGAGGAGCAGCAGATAACAAGAGTGAAGGTTTTTTTGTGCATTCTCCCTCCCTTCCTTCCTTCCTTCCTTCCTTCCTTCCTTCCTTCCTTCTTTCCTTCCTTCCTTCCTCTTCCACAGTACCCCTCACATCTTCGCCGGTTGTCTCCGGTACTGCTAATTCCCTCTTCAGATGGCACAGTTCTCATTTGCATACTTATCAATGTGTGTTGGGACCAGCCGACAGAAGCTGTAAGAAGGTGGGGGTCGTTAATATGTTAATTAGCCTCCTCCATTTTTTCTCCTGCTCAATTTTAGACGTGGGTGCACCAACCCATATCCTCCACCGGCTTGCTCGCTTTCCTTTATGCACAATAGAGAATCCACAAAAGGTGAAAATTCTTTTTGGCATCGCAATCTTTTGTGCTCCCCATTGTAAGGTTTTTTTTTCTTTGTTTATTTTGTTTTGTCTTTTGGGTTAACCAATCGGTCAACTGCAGTCTGATCAGATTTATGACAAAATGTTCATTCCAAACCAACATCTGGGATTTTGATGATGCATATTTAATAATAGGTAGCCATTCCACATCATTTCCAGGTATTGTCAAAGACAAGGATCAAATGATGCATGCTTTATACAGTACGTTGTCAATGTGATTTCCAATCTGACAACTTTGGTTGCAAACAACCATGCCATTGGAGGGAAAAGGACACCTTGTTATTTCTGACTACTCTGCTCATTGAAGAAAGTATAGCAGGTAATTCATGGTGCCTACCTGTTCTAACAGGGCTCGGTTGGCATTACGTTGCAGATTAGTGCATATAACCGATCGAATGAGCGGGCTCCGTTCGGCAAGCAGCTGTTGCTGACGTTAATTGGGTACGGCCAGGATGTTACAAGCAAATGTTGCTGCAGGATATACAGGGAATTTCTTTCCTTGACCAAAACTATTTTTTAAGGTTGAAACTATGACAACTCTTTTCTAATTTATAATGATTTTTTTGTTTGTTTGTTTGTTTTCTCTATGCTGCCAATACACATCAGTCTTGGAAGTATAACATCTCGTTTCGGGGGAGACTTCGGATTCTGATGGGGATATCGTTACTTGTCATATGAGGGGTCTCTCAGCTACTGTCTTGTGTTTACACTGGCTTTTGTTTTCTCAATTTCAACCCACTCCCCTTTTCCCAATATTTAGTTATTGCCTTAAAATACAATGATGCACCTTCATGCAAGTCAGCAGAATTCCTGTTTTTCCCACTGTGTTGTTCTACTTGTCTCCTTCGCACAGTATTTGAGGGGGATTCAACGAATGAGGGGAAAAAAACTACAGTAAATGCAATGCGAAGAGATTAAATAAAACCAAACGTGAGACAAGGTGAGTGATCACCTTTTTCTTTGCAGTAATAAAAGCCTCGCCAAATTCAACTGGCCTTGCCACTGTATTCATATTTTCTTCTGTGACCTACAAAGAGGCGTCACGTTCAACCCACACAGTGCAGACTTAATAATTACGCTCACTTTGAATGCAATTTCCAGGCTGGGGAAATGATTGACAGATTGTATCCATGGTGTCAAGGGGACATCCCCCTCCTGACTAAGGCAAAAATTAGAGAACAGCAGGAGCTAAATTACACTATTTGCAAAGACCTCTGCCAAGAGGACAGGAAGCATGATGAATGAGAAAATGATGAGAACGCAGGGTGAGTCACATCGGGGCACAGAGACGATTGGAGGAACGGATCTGAAATACATCTGCTGGCACACGCACGCTCGCACACGCCCACAAGCATATATTGACAAAAGCATAGAGAAAATGGGTCCGCGGTACAATTGGAGTGCAAAGGAAAAGCTTCTTAAATGCAGTTTCTACAGTTGGGATGCTATATACTCACCACCTACCCACCCACACACACACACATGCGTGCACCTCACACACACGCACAGTCATCTCAACGCACTCATGCTCTCAAAGCACTCAGACTGATATGAGAGCAACAAGCAACCAGCGGAGTGGCAGAGGTTTCCTGATCTCAGGCTATGTACGGCATAAGAGCTCGACAACAGCAGGAGGTGGGCAAGATGAGTGACAGATGGCTTCTGCGTACTTACAGTGAGGCAAAATAGCTGAAGAACATCATCTTATGTGGCTACATGTGAGGGAAATAAAATATCATTTGATTCCATATTTGATGCTGGAGGAGCTTGCGTATGAAAATATTCAGGAAAGAGATGTTTATGTTCAATTTGGCTACAGAAACACGTGTGTCTTGAACAAAGGATGCTCTTTCTGATTGCATGAACGTAGGTGCTGCACATACACGTGAATATTGCAAGAGAGAAATGTTTTCTAACACTCCTGTTGCAGTATGTAGCTAATCCTGTACATTCACCGAATGTCCTTGTCCAGCTTCATCATTTTTTTTAAATTTTTGTTTTTCCAAAGACAGTCAGAAAAACACTTAACAGTGAACAAAAGACAGATGCATTTGTCGCAATAGAGAGTCACATTATTCGAACGGTGAAAATTTCCTTAGAAAGTTAAACACGGTCACGTTTGTGAAATTGGAGACTAAATGTCATTTTACTCTAGTTTATTTGTTAATTGTGTTGTAATCGCATGATGGTATTGACCAACCAAACGATTCACTATTGAGTCAAATAAACATATTTAAATGCATGTGGGTGAGGCGGCATATTTTTCCATTTTCTTCAATATCCAGTTCCTGCGTTGTGAGGTGTCCCAATACATTTGCCTTTGTTGTGTATTTGGTTTAGTGTAAAAAATAATGCATTATAGCCCAAAACTTATACCTGCTGATGCAGTGGCATCCAAGCAACAAAAGTTTGCGATGCGAAAATGTCTGGTAGTAAAGAAGAACGAAAGGCAATTACATGTCTTCAAAAATGAAATACCATTATTACTAAAGAAAGAGCGTCACTTAGCTTTATAGTCCAATACATCACCTGAAAAACACTGTAAGCCTCGACACTACAATATAGGAGCACAATCAATATTTATCTAATAACATGACAGATGCATAAAAACTTCAAATACGCAACGTACTCACCAGAGATACTGATGCAGACGTCCTCTGGCTCTGTCTGTGCCAGCTAGCTGGAAGCGTTCATACTGTACATGGTACCCGGTGTTTGTTGACCAAGCTTCAAAATGTCCAGAATTTCTTTAAAGTGAATTTTTTAAATGACTTTTTATTTATGTCCGGACATTGTCCTCCCCTTTAAATCAAGCTTTGATATGCATATTTAGCATCAAATAATAATAACAATATATTTTATTTGAACGTGCTTTTCATAGTCCTGAAAGACACTTTATAGTAAGAAATGAGCAACAAGGGATTAAAAACGTACACTTTAAAGCCAAATATGCATGTTTGAAAACAAACAAATGTCAAAGAAAGAAAAACAAAGCAAAAATGGGTAAAAGAGAAAATAAATAAATTAGTTTAAAAAAATTACCATTTTAGTTCATCCTTTACATCCGTCATAATCTTTCTTTCGGGAAATTGTGAAGAATAAAAGCAAGTTTTCAATACCAACGTTGGATGATTTTTTTTTTTTTTTACATCAACGTTCAAGCTTATAAATTCTATTAGAGCACAAAGTCCACATGTTGTTTGGCCACCTAATCCATCAAAAAATTTTAAACAATGCCGAACTTTAAGGTGTAAAATTTGGCATACACTTTTGTATTATCATCCAAAATTTCAACAATTGTTCATTAGTTTGGTAGCCACATTTTTTTTAAAAATGTGTTTCTCACATACTGTATGCGTAATGAAATCTGCAAGTCGCTTACAATATGACTATGGAATTGTCCAGTAGCTTGTGTGCAATGTGAGGCTACTCGCTGGACCAAATCACTTGTGGCTACTGTCTGATGGTCCATTGAGTGTTTGCTACCAAGCATGGTGCGCTGTCGGTAGACTGCTATCTGGCTAAAGTGCTGCCATCCTGGCTTGAAGAGCCCTTGACTGGAGCAGGGTCTTCAGAACAAGCTCTCCGCCTGGAAGCAGAGAGGGTTAGAGTGGCAGAGGCCAGCACACTGACTGCACGCATGACACGCACACACACACACACACACACACACACACACACACACACACACACACACACACACACACACACACATACACATATTCACACGTCACACATTTACTCCTAGGCTCTTCCCCTGTGTGCAAAGGCAGACATGTCACACGCATGCAGGCGCAAGCTCACACACACACAGACACACACACACACACACACACACACACACACACACACAACCACACACACACACACACACACACACACACACACACACACACACACACACACACACACACACGCCTCCTAGGATGTTACACACATACAGGCTGCCTCACATGTAGAACAGCATTCCCAGCTGAGTGCTTCTCTCCAAGCTGACAATTTCGGAAGAGAGAGAGACTCAAGGTAAAGTATTCAGGGCATCAAGTTGGTTTCAACGTGGGTCAGTGGGGGTTGAATGGCGAAATGGCCCCACTGCAAGAGTTGTCTTCTCTAGTTCATATATCTCATTCAATGTCTTTCTGCATGTGGCCAGAACAAGCTAAACTGTCATGCCATCCTCTTGTGGCATTGCTGGATTTTCGCTGTTGATTTCATCTGATGCTCTGGCAGTTCATGTAAAAACAAACCTTGATACATCTTTGCCGTGAGTAAAAATTCCAGCCATGAAACAAAAACAATGTTTCAGGACTCAGATGCATGCCATTGAGAGGCCCAGTGGTCGAATGGTTTGCGCTTCGACCTCACAGTGCAGAGGTGCAGGGTTCGATTGCGGCTCCGGCCTTCCTGTGTGGAGTTGGCATGTTCTCCCCGTGCCTGCGTGGGTTTCCTCCCACATTCGAAAAATATGCAAGGCGGGTTAATGGAACACTCTAAATAGTCCCTAGGTGTGAGTGTGAGCATGAATGGTTGTGTGTCTCCGTGTGCCCTGCGATTGGCTGGCAACCGGTTCAGGGTGTCCCCCGCCTACTGCCCGAAGACGGCTGGGATAGGCTCCAGCACCCCCCGTGACCCTCGTGACGATAAAGTGGATCGGAAAACGGATGGATGGATGCCATTGATCACTTCCACATCCCTTAACTAAGCAGGGTCGTGTAATAGGTTGTTGCTTTTACTTTTTCCACACGTTTAAGTCTCAGTTTGCATGAGATGGAAGTAAATCTTGACTGTAGGTGGCAGAGATTGTCATTTCGGTTCTTGTTTGTTTGTTTGTTTTTAAACATTGAACTGTGGTTTCATGCTATTTGCGACTACCAAACTGAACCTCAAAGGCAGATAAATAAAAATCACTGAACATTATCGGAGTGTCAACTTCAGACACAAAGACAGAACTCCCCTTGTAATTGGGAATAAATAGATTTGAATAGCTTTGTGTAAATTCTGTGTATGAGTATTCCCAAGTGAATAACAGTAATATTACGTCATGCTATTTCGGGCCCACTTTAGAGAGATGAGCAAGAGAGAGGCACATTTAAAATGATTTATGTATTTTTGATTGTCAAAACTAACACAATGCAGACATTATTTTCAATGTCTTGTAATTCAAATCAAAGAGACTAATTTGTTCATGTGAAAATATTCCTTTATGGGAAATGGTTACACTAATTTGCTCAGGTGTGTTGTATTGAATGCTTAACCTGAATTTATTTTCATGTCAGTGTAAGCGCACTCCTCAAACGGCTTCTTGTTCTCTTGGGAAATAATGTAAAATTCAGGTGGGCATCATTCCACCAGAGATAACGATCAATCGATGAAAAACATTTACACGCGAGAGGAATGTGGGTTCTATTCATGTCGCCTGCACGTGTTTTGAAAAAGTCAATGGTCAGATCAAGGTGGTCACGTGCAGTCTCGTTCGGTTCCAATTGGTTCAATGCATGATTTTATTTTATTTTTTTGTGCACGTTTGTGTGCCGTTTTGGGTGATACAAGTTGTACTGGAGATTCCACAAGATGCTGCTATGAATGAATCACGAGTAAATCTGTGAGGTGTGAATAATAAATGGGAGAAGAGGTAAAAACAACAACAACAACAACAAAAAAGACTGCTGTTATTATTTGTTAATAAGAAACTCTTGAGAATTGCTCGCTAAATCTCATTAGCGCAATACATGCCGGAATGCATATGCACACGCACACCCACGCTACAAGTGAAACATGCGCAGGTGTTTCTTTATCCTACATGCCTATTTTTACCTGTGAAGCCTGCCGTTGCCTAGCAATGTGTAATTACATCCCTCACTCTACCAGTGAATGATTAGACGCGATGATGGATGGGTTAACGCGGCGACCGAAGGATGCCTCAGCGCAAGGCTAATTGCACCAGCATCCATGTGTCATACACCCGATACATGTGATGGCCCTCACAGCGCTCTGCCACAGCTGTGCGACCAGCACGATAAAGGTGGACGCTGTATGTGCCGTTAATCAACAGATAAGAGATGATGAAGGAACTCAACTCTTGATTAACAGATCCACATAGCTCCAAGGTGTCTTAAGTACAGACTAGTGGAATGAGCAAGTGACAGTTGAAGATTATTTAATAACTTGGACTGTGTTTCAAGCTGTATGGCATAATATATTGTGTATTTTGTAGGAAATATAGTATCTCCACTCTTTTCTATTTGTCTATCTCTGATCTTTTTCTTTTTTTAAAAATTCATTTTTACATCCTCCGGCTATGTTGGTCTTTTCTATTGTGCTTGCTGAGATGACCAGTCTTGAAACAGTGATTTCGTCACATCTTTGATGAGAAGATGGATTTTTTTCCCCAATCTTTCCCTGCCCATCCATTCATTTCCTAAACTGTGTTTAGAACAATTTAGTCTTCAATGAACGTTACCTGTTCATTTTTTTTCGACAAAAAAAAGAGCAATTAGTATTATTAATCAATCTAAATATACTGAACAAACGAATCCACTATTTATCAAATTAAACACTGTGAAATTTTATGATCTGGTTGAATTTAAAATAGCACAATTACACAATACACAATAACATGCTCTGCCACAATACTCAGAAGCTGTTTGAAATTAGAGAGAGTAGAGTCGCTGTGACTTACCATTAGCCTCTCCAAAAAAAATCCAAAAAAAGAGCAAACATTAAGCAAAGGTGTGTTTCTGTAATAGGTGTTAATTTGCGGAGTAATTTCAAAGCTAACTGAAAAGGTATGAATCGCTTGCTGTGTTCAAAAACGGGTTAAAAAAATGGTAAAAAAAAACAACTACAGTATATGGTCAGGTTCTGAACGAACCGAATAAGGTTTTTGAATTCTAAAAATGCAGGCTAAGACAAAGGGCAATAACAAAAATCTTTATTTCAGAAAATCGCACCAACAAAGTATAAATTGAAATCGCTGGTCACAAACAGCCAGAAAAATCAATGCACTTGCAAAGGCTAAGTTCAATCGAACACCAAGAATACACAAATCAAATATCAAAAGTCCAGTAACACAAAAACAATCAAGATCAAGAGCAATAACAGAATAACCCAAATACTTAGAAGAAAGGATCTATGAACAAAACGAGAGTGACTATGAATAGTATCGAGAGGTGTCGAAAATAACACTTGAAGCAAAACAGCGAGCAAGGTCAATGATCCAACAATGACCAGGCAGCTAGGTCGTCCTTAAATACACAGCCAGGCTTGATGGAGAAACGTGGCACGGGTGCGCCTGCTGGAGGGAAACGCCCTCCACTCCAGCTGGAGCTGAAACAATCAAGACAGAACATGACCTGTATAAATCATCTCTAAGTTGGTGAACTGCTTAAATGCTGTCATTTTTTTAGTGTGTTAGATTGAATGTAATGTAACGGAATATTGATTATGAGGATGAGGCTATAGAGATATACAAATGTGCCTGGGTGAGTGCTTATGTAGTGTCTGTACATATCGAACGTTGTAGCCATATGTAGAGGACGCATAAGGATAAGCGCATTTGTACACTTGCGTAGGTCTATATGTTGGTTTTTATTATTATATTAATATTAATATTAATCAAGTTCAAATGCACAAAGATCAAGGGGTAGGACAAGAGAGTTTTTTTTTTAGTTCTTCTTACTTCCTTTGAACATGTAAATGATGCGAAATGAAACTATTTGTTTTTTGTTCTTTTAAATTTTGGCCTTCTGAAAAGAATGTTCATCCAGATGCAATCAGCACTTGGTTGGAGAACCTTTTGCATAAATGATACTGCATCATTGTGATGCGGCATGGAGGCAGTCAGTATGCTGAGGTTGTTATGAAAGGCAAATGTCTGCAGATGACAAGGTAGCCGAGCCATCATTGAATGTGATAACTTAAGACTTGACTTCAAGCAACTTGGATTGTGTGTCTCTCCACTCTTTGCGCGCAAGTCCTTTTTTATGTGCCTGGACTTGTGCACTTTTCATTATGTGTATTCCCTCATCCAGACTTCTGAAACACCCACCGCGCGAAAGCTGGGAATGAACATGGAAATATCTGAGGTGTGATTCACTAACAGCGGAGGCAGAACTCAAATCATGGAAACGCGGATCTTTCATGAGACTTGTGTCATTGAAATCCCCGACAAAGATCTAGCACGAGTTAAATTTGAAAATACCTGACACCAGTGGATGCTGTGTGGAGCCGGCCAGTTGGAACATGCAGATAACCCCAGCAACAAGATGGGAGAGCGTTTTTTTTTTTAAATTTTTATTTAAATGTGCTTATCTTTAGAGGTCCATCGATATATAAAATAAAAAAGGGAGCGTGCCTATCATGCTCTCTATCAGAGATCCCCAACCATTTCACGAAAAGACATATTTTAAACAACTGGCATTGACAAAGAAAACAAATGATTCAATATAGGAGTCACCATTTAGTATTTAATTGGCAGCCCTGCAACTGTTTCTCCTCCACGAGCCGGTGCCCTTAGGTTGTCTTTTTTTGTTTTATAACGCAGAATATGTCTGTGAGCATCGCAAACAAACGACGGATCGCTAACGTCTGTATAGCCCGCCAGTAAATATCACATATCTTAAATGCCGCTTGAATAATTAACCAACAGTGCCTCTGATCAACTTACGATTATGGTTTTTGTTCAGTTTCTCCATTGACATTTAACAGCTTTTTGGATGTCTCTCTGTCATTATTAGTAGTACATGTAACATACATGTATCTGTCTCCAAATTTGAATTTTTGTGCATCATTTTCCATAGCACATTTAGCTTCCACTCATCACATGAACAATTTTGGATCAGGAGCTGTGTTGTGGATTCGTGTCCACTTACACATACAACGTGTGTGTGCGTGGGTGTGTGGGTACATGCGTGCATGCGTGTGTTCGGGTGCTTTATGGTCGCCACATTTGCAGCTGAGGCTGTGGGCTGAGTAATTGCCTGTCTTCATAGGGACAGCGCAGACGCGAGCTAAAAGTCAAGTGTTCCCTTCCTGCCGTGGGCCTCATTTGGATTCCACATTGCTAGCTAGCCAGCTCGTGCCAGCCTTGGGCTTGTATTATTCATGGCTTGACAGATAGCTCTCACTAAAAGCATTGGAAGTGGGCCAGGTGGTGACGATGCGAGGGCGAGACGTCGTTACACCTCACTTTCTGGCGCGGAGAAGGGAAGATGGATTTTAGCCATATAAAGGATTATTTGGAAATAAAAAGATGGTGACATTAACGTTTGAAGAAAAACAACTACGGTAAATTCCTCGACGGGGGGAAGAAGAAGAAGGTAGAGAATGATAAAGAGTGGGCTTGGCTGAGAAAGCCAATCAGATAGAATTTTCCAAAGTTTAATGAAACAGTCTTGGGTGAACTGCTTTCCAAATTTGCTATTGGTTATTGTCATCTGAAAGGAACTGTTGATACTTAATTGCAAAATCACAATACTTTTAATTGGAACTTATTACGATATGTTTAAGCTACTTTTAAGTGAATTTCTAAAGGGTGAAATGTAACTTTTCCACACACTGATTATCTTTCACATGTTTTGCAACTTTGGACTGAAATCATATCCTCCATCCATGCATGTAATTTCAATTGTACTTGTCCTCATTTGGATCACAGTGGCGTCCGAGCCTTCTGTAGGTATCCAAGCTGAATTTAGGCGAGAGCTGGCCGGTTGCCAGTAGTGTGAAGCAGATGAGAGCAGATTTTTCATATGTACCTGACCTCGCTTCAGAACAAATAGTAGACCGGCTAAAATCTGACATTACTCAACAATGGGACCACCATGGAGGCACTGACCATGAATGGAAAAATATAATTTACCAGATTACTCAAAATATATTTCGTTATTTAAATGTATTATTGCGTTAATTTAGTCATTCGAAGTAACTTCACATAAAAACAACGTGATTTGTGCGAACTGCGTGACATATTGATTTCTCTGCGGCGTTTTTCCACGTTGTTTTCTGTCTCTACCCAAACAGCAGGGTGTCATTCTACTCCTAACTAGCACGTCAATTAGAAGAAATGAATGGTGCGTTGAATTAACTTCATTTTATTTCTTCAAGTGTGCACAAAATTTGGATTTTATATCATTGTGAATGTGCTCATCATGTGGCATATCTGAATGTGTAGCGACAATTAAAAAAAAAAGCAGCAATGAGGCTAAAATAGAGAGACGTCACAAAGGCAGAGCATAAGTAAACCCATTCCAAACAGAGGAAGGACACGAGGGGAAGAGGCAACCATCCGCCCCCGTCAAGCTCTCCTCTGTCTCCATGTGCAGAACCAGATAAGGTCGCATTAATCAAAATGTGCCACTTCCTCTGCCAAAATCACATGTCTATGCCATCACCCCCTCCCCCCCGCCCCCTTTTCTCTCTGGTATCTGTCACCCAAATGTAAATTTCCATATTTAATGGGGGTGCTTTATATATCTAAAATGAAGCGGTGGGTGTAGGTTGGATCTGTCACTTCTGTCACTACCTTGCGTTCATCCATCTTTTGCATTACTATTGTTAAAATGTCAACAATATGATGGCGCTGAGAAGTGATTGGGTTCTCTATTTAACAGATGTGATCGCTCATAACGGGAGAACAGTGACTGTTTTCAACGCCACTCTTTTATTGTAGAACATTAATATAGCTGCATCAAGGTGATCTTTCTCGTGCTGTGCTTCCTGTACACGCCTCTACTGCAATGAAGTAATCCAATTTGGAAATCATTCCAAATTACAGCCACAACATCCTTGTGAGTATTTTGACAAGACAACGTTTTCTGACGCTAACTGGCGTCGGATAAACAGGTGGTGTTTGTGTTTTTTTTTTTTTTTCCATCGTCTTCTATTTTTTTTTTTTTTTTCGAAGCACCTCCCCGAGGAGATACATCAGAGGGAATAACAGATCATGTGCTGTGAGTGTGGAGCGTGCCAGGGGGATCCGGCCGCACGGGGGGTGTTACGCATTGGGGTGGGGGTGGGGGGGGCTGCTTAGGGCATGCCGAAGGCTTTTTAGATCCTGACCTGCAACCCCTGGACCTCCCAAAACCCTCAGCCCCAGAACTGTCCTCATGCTGCTGCCAACTAAATTGTGTCAATGTCAAAGAGCCTTGCTCCTCTGCTGGGTAGTGGATGCCTAGTAAACAAGGCACGTAGAGGAGGATCACAGCGCAACATTGAAATTACACACACACACACACACACACACACACACACACTAGTATAAATGTAATTCAACTGAAAGTTAAACAGTATTTGTTTTAGTCTCTTCCTTACATTCCAATATGTAAGTCACATTATTATGTTGTTGCCAAATAAAAAAGGAATCCATTAAAACCTGATGAAAAGGGTAACCTTCAAGTTTTTTGTTGTTTTTTTTTTTAATATATATAGTTAGTAATTATTATAACACTTTGTGACGCAAGTTGCATTTCTCCTTCAAAATGAAACTGGTTTGGCAAAATCTATTATATTTTAATACTGAACCATTTAACATGTCTGTACTGATGATGTATAGAGACAGCGAACTTCTTTAAGTTTATTCGTTGGTTTGATATTTTGTAAAGTGTTACAGGTACTGAGATAAAGTAAGCTTGCCAAACATCAAGCCAGCGGCATGCCAAGCGATTAAAAGCAATCATCAACGAGGGGGGTTGCTGACTCGAGAAGTCCGCTGGAAGCCGATTGTCAACATGGGATGGGGAGGAGGGGTGCAGTTGGTTTATGTCTGTTGGAAAAATATCCTGAGACTCAACCCATCGACCGGCGTTTGGATGCGCCTCTTAGTTGGATGCCTTGGGTCGCTGTGCCCTCACCTCCCCCCATTTAATACCACTGCATTAATCTTACCTTAAAAAAATTATTTGCTGTTAATAAATTAATCAATTGTCAGGAAATTACAGATCTAATTTGTTTTTAACCAAAATGGTACCGGTACTTATGTTTTCCAAGACTAAGAAACAAAAGAAAAAAATGAAAGGAAATAATAATCATTAGAAAGAATGAGGTAAAATCACATTTATGTCCAGTCTTCTAATTTAATACTACATTATCTGAATTTATTCCCAAACGCTTTTCTCTGTAAACTCAAATAGGCAAACAACTGCTGTGACTTTTGTTGAGACGAATGAATGAGCTGGAAGAGGAAGTCTTGGGCTAGCAGCTAACTTGCTGCCTTGTGCGCGTGCGTGTGTGTTTGAGTTGCATGATTGATTGAAGTCATTACTGTGGGAAAGAGACGCCTTACCTGGCTAATCCAGGAGTGAAGCTGCAGGATGACAGATAGCTGAATTACACGCCACACCAGTCGGCTGCCCAATGAGCTTTACTCATGCTCGAGAACTCAGACTCTACTACCAAATTATGCAAAAGGACGTGTGTGTGTGTGTGTGTGTGTGTGTGTGTGTGTGTGTGAGTGTGTGTGTGTGTGTGAGTGAGTGAGTGCTATGCATGCACCACACAAATGTTTCACTGCAGTACTGTAGATGCATTCTGTATGACTCTTCTTGGGTATTGTAGGATTTGCCCGATTCGATTTTGATTCGTTTATCCAAGCACAAATATTTTGTGAGGACCGCGGACATAGGCTAGCCTTTTTTAATTTGTTTGTTGTTTTACACAATTTACAACAGTTACCAGTGGTCTTAATGTAATGTCTGACATTGGTACACCAAATGAGTCAACAATTTGCACCACACTTCAATATCCAGATTTTACATTCTGGTTCATATTATTCATTTTTAGGGGACAATTCAGTCATGTGCAAAAGCGGCAGAAGGCTTTTGTTACCATAACGACCAGGGTGTAGCTAAGCCATGTGACAAAACGGCTACTCAATGCCAATTTTGCAATTTTGCTCAAATATTTCGCAACTTTTTTGACTCCTCTCGCAATTTTTTTGAAGCGAAGAGCAACAAATCCAGCAGCATTTTGTGGTTCTATTGGGGATTTCGGGAGACTCTGAAACTCCGCCCAAAGCAAGAGATGTTCACCCTCTCCCCCACCTGGACTTTGTTTGTTGCTTCCCCTATCAGAGTGATAGGTGGGAAAGCATTCCAGAGACCCATCTACGTGTGGCCAAACAATTATTAGGCCAATTTACTATAACTTGACCAAAATCTGTGACACAGTGACCATCAGGTTCTAGACCAGGGGTGTCAAACTCAGGTCCTGGAGGGCCGCTGTCCTGCATGTTTTCCAAGTCTCCCTGTTGCAACACACTTGATTCAAATGAACAGATCATCAGCAAGCTCTGCGGAAGCCTGACATTGAACCTGTTCATTTGAATCAGGTGTGTTGCAACAGGGAGACTTGGAAAACATGCAGGACAGCGGCCCTCCAGGACCGGAGTTTGACACCCCTGTTCTAGACTTTATGTTGACAGCTGACTGTTTCCAAATCATGTCCTGCTCATACGATTTCTGGAGCCGCAATTTTGTCAGAATGGTTATGATAAGGCGGTTTGTTGTTGTATATTTCATAACATTTTTAAATCAACTATCAAGGAATATATGTGGAAAATTGTACAGGATATTACAGTTTGGGGGGGGTAATTACAATAGATGTTCCTCAAAATATAACACTTTCAAAGGTTATTTCAAGTGATGCCGTTATTTATTTAACTGAAAAGAAATCCTTCATCATTATCATTTTTGTAGGGCATCACCATGAAATTATAGCTTGTCACAGCAGGACTTGCAATTGTGAAACCACTGGTAAGAGAAGAAAACCTTTAGTTGTCTCACAATGGAGAAATTCCCAATTTACAGCAGCAAAATTATGAAAGGGAGAAGTGGAAGAACAAAAAGTATATAAATAAATAGAAATTATAAAATATAAATAGAAGCATACTAAAAAGGTATGAGTGGGATAATGTATGAGTGAGTCCCAGTTTTCAGGTCTGTCTATTCAATAGCCTGGCAACAGTCGGCAGGAACGAGCGGCGGTACCTCTCCTTGCAGCGCGGGTGTATCAGTCTCTGGCTGAAGGAGCTGCCCAGTGCTGTCAGGGTGGCCTGGAGCGAGTGGGAGGGTCTGTCCATCAAAGCTTTTAGCTTGGCTAGCATCCTCCTGTTGCCCACCTCCTCCAGAGTGTCCAGGGAGCAGTCCAGGACACTTGTAAGAGTTTTCTAATTTGTTTTTGATGATACACTGGCAAATGTCAAGAAAAAGGTCAACGATGTACTTTTTTATTTATCCAGTTGCGTTAATGGGATTGCATTGCTTGATATTACAATATTTCCCCATCCTTCAAATTACATAATGCAATCTGTGCTTCCCCCTTCAGTGCTGCTGCAAAAATAAAACAATGCACCACTTAAGCAGCCCCAAATCTGTCGCATCCCGTCTTTCGTGGCCTCTACTTCATCCCCGAGATGAAGCCTCACCATGCGCTATATCAGCCATCCACTAAACTGCAGCGCCGTGATGGGAATAGTATCAGCAAGGTGCACAAACAGTCTGTGAGGAGGCGTTTGGCACCCAGTGTGATGTCGGAAAATTAATAAATAAGTCAAGGAAAGAGGCCGAGCTTTCTTGGTGATGCAGGAAGACAGAATGAAAAGGTAGGAAGGCGCCTGCATGGATTGGGCGACTTGCCCCTCTTGAGTCGTTCCTTGCCTGGACTGTATTGTCAATCATGTTCTGACATAGAGGCTCAGACTGAGCAGCGAGTATGCGATGAGGACACTTGCAGTGACATGGATGAAAAGAAGTGTAGCGAGAAGCAAGAGTGTTTTCCTAAAGCTGAGATAGAGCTCATTAGCCGCAGGCTACAAATGTTGGAGATGGGCTATTGAATGAGAACAACAGGCTTATCGAACCACTGAGCTGAACAGACTGCTGCTGGGTTCTGATTCCTCTCAGCGACGTACAACACACACGCTGTGTTCAACATCAGGAACATTGAAGTCAAGACATCTGAGTTGTTTGTCGTCGTTCCAAACACGAGGAGACTAGAATTAAACAATGCTTAAAATTTTAAGACCCAGGTGGACATGTGGAGGAGAGCTTACATCCGTCTATTAAGTTGTGATGATGAGGGATTATTTAGACACCACAGCTATCACCTTAATATTTTACAAGTTTTAGTAGAAGGTGACAGCCATGCTGCTGTGTGCGCGAGGATGAGCTATGGTGGCTGAGATGTGAGATGGAGGCTGAGCCTCCAGAAAACGCCCCAAATTGCAGTCGTCTGCCATGTGCTGAGCCTCCTGCACCAAGACTCTGTCTTTTGTTCTCCGCTGCTTGCGGGAGAAGCCTGACAGCTCTGAAATGATCCGCTCTGCGCTCTCGTTCTATCTTTCTCTCTCTCTCTCTCTCTCTCTCTCTCTCTCTCTCTCTCTCTGTCTCTCTCTGTCTCGCTCACACTCTCTCTGTCTCTCTCTGTCTCTCTCCCTCGCTCACTCTCTCTCACTCTCTCAAAACAAAGTGAGGCTGTTAATGGTCAAGAGTCTGAAGTCTCCACTGTCCGGTATGACAGGTATGAGATGATAAAAATAATATCGTAATCTCGCGTCCTCATCTTGTATGGTGTCACTCACATTGGGTGGAAGGTTGAATGTAAACAAAGGACTGCTAATTTCTTGGCGCTAGAAGTTTGCCCATTGGGGAGGAACCTCGCATTCCCACGATGGGAATTGTTTAAATCTCTTGTACAATTTAGTCTTCTCTCTCACTATAATTTATAGCTCTCCATATTTCTTTTAGGATGTATTCTTTGCTGAGTGGTTGCCAGCCAGCTGCATGTAAGCGCCGAAGCGCCTGGCGGTTGTTGGTGCAGCAGACAAACAAGAGGGGGGGAAAATAGTTTGTGAGTGTGACAGTTGTTTTGTGTCGGAGTTTGTTGCAAACAGTTGCAAAAAGTTACAAAGATGTTCATTAGTCCCAAACAGTTTGAATGGTCGCAAACAGTTTTTCTTGTCTGCATCAAATTTTGAACATGTCAAAAATTCATTTGCGACAAGAAAAACTGAGACCATTAAAATTGTTGCTGAACGTCTTTGCAACCGTTTGCGACCTTGAATGAACCCTGACAAAAAAAAAAACATTCGTGACGTGAGCACAGGCCTTGCAAACCCTCGTTGCTCAGTGAGATACGGCTTTTAACCAAAATAACAAACAATATTATGCAAAGCGACAAAAACTTTTCCATAAGGGACACTGTGTTCCCATGTTTCCAGTAGCATAGCTCGTTGCAGTGGTAGATCAGTGTTGTTGAAAAGCGGCAAAAAAGGTAAAACAAAAAATATCCAATATTGCCTATACACTTCAAAAACAGCTAAGAATCTGTAAGAAAGAAAGAAATGAGAAAAAACGGTAGTCAGAAGAAAGGAAAGAAAGAATTACAGCAGAAGCAGAGCAAGGAGGAATACTAGTAAAACAAAAGTACTTACTGGGGAAAAATTAAAACAACAAAAAACATTCAGCTTTGGAGCAGAATCTAATATGAGTGTGAGACGGAATGCAGCAGGGCAAGCAGCTAAATGGTTCCGTAGACTCTCAAGGGGCAGCTACCGTGCGGCTGTAACTGATGCACTAACCACGCACACTTTGCCTCTATTGTCGAACGTAGCCCCTACGCGTTGTTTTGAAAATGTATTGCAGTTTCAACTCCAAGTCGGAGGGTGTCGCTGTGGCTGGTATTGGATACGGCACCACGGTGTTTCCTGCAATCAATGGCCAATTCCAGCCACCGTTTTTACTTGATAGAACAAGGTACAGAGTAACAAAAATGGCGTCCGTGCTGTTCCAAACTGTATTGCAACATCAATCAAGAAGGCAGCGGCGTAGGTCATGTGTGTGTGTGTGTATGTTTGTGTGTGTGTGTGTGTGTGTGTGTGTGTTTGTGAGTATAGGTTCCTTTACACACATTGCATATGAAACCCATGCTGCCGCCAAGCTAGTGTGCTTAGCAGCAGCAACAATGAGCAGCGTGTTACAGATCTTCTCATCCGTGGTGACTAGTAAATGACTCTTAAAGAGGCCTTGTGTATTGAGGAACCTAGCTGAGGAAAGCAAAGTACGAACTCATCACAGCATGCGACTAAATGGACCAATCACAAGACATGATGCGTGTGGCATTCTTCACGCAGCAACAATTTCTGTCGGGTGTGCGTCATGTATTGCAAAGGGGAACGCAGAGGTGCTGCGCGACATAATGTGTCAGTCACATGATGCAAAGGAAGGATCTGATGCCTTCCTGGTGTGGCCGCATGGCTTATGACTGAAAGATGACTGCCAACCGGTGTGCGCCTCCTTGCTGAACTCCCTGCTGGGCCACCAAGGGGAAACAAAGAAAAAAACAGGGAAAAGTCAACTAACAGAAAAAACTAAATGAGATGCAGAGTGGAGCATGCCAGCTAACCTTGGAATACTTAAGACCATTAAAATGTACTCAATATTGGAAAGAGTGCCAGAAGGCCTCAGATATGCTTCAATGAAGTAGGAAAAAAAACTATGATTTTGTTATCATGAAAACTTTGGGTAGGCAACAAATTTCTCCTCTGCATTTAACCCAACACAGCAGTGAACACTGCAAACATAGCTAGTGACCCACACTGGAGCAGCGGGGTGACTTAGCACCAAGGGAGCCATTCGGGTTATTGGTGTCTTGCTCAAGGACACCACAACCGTGGTCCCGTTAAGTTCCGGGGATTGATTGTCCATGGCCACATCTATAGTTGTCTCTGTCCACACTTGACAAAGCTGAGAGTTTGTTTCACCTCATCCTAAATGTAAAACAAAAAATAGAACAGAGCAGTCAACATATAGCACATCGTAATAACTGAGGTACTACTACTACTAATAATAATAATATTTAAATATACGGTATTTACATGAGGGCAGCAGGGTGCGCGACTGGTTAGCACATCCGCCTCACAGTGCAGAGGTGCAGGGTTGTGGTGGTGTGGAGTTTGCATGTTCTCCACATGCCTGCGTAGGTTTTCTCCAGGTTCTCCGGTTTCCTCCAACATTCTAAAAACACGCATGGTAGTTTAATTGAACACGCTTGTATCATCCCTCGGTGTGACTGTGGGTGTGAATGGTTGCACGCCCGTGACTGCCATTCGTATAAGAGGCTCAGAGAGTGGATGGATGGATGTTACAATGGCATACACTGTAAACAACAACTGTAATGTGTCGTATGCAACTTTGTCTATGTGTGGCAATTACAAAAAGTGACTATATATTTGTCTTGCCCAATTTACGCTCTTGAACACAGAAAGAAACATTCTCTCGGTCTATACTTGCTTGTCTGCCTCCAGCTCCGATTTTTTCGAAGGGGACTGGCTACCCTCACAGTCAGCCAGTGAGGATAGCCAATCCCTCATGGATTTCTGGAGGCTATCACCATGGAAACGGTGCTCTGCCACACGTGTCTATAGATCCTGCTGCTGGATAGAAGCCACAACCAGAGGTGCTGCATTCCCTGCATCTCTCGTTTACGGAGAAGCAACAGTGAGCTGGGGTTTTGGAAGAGATAAGATTTGGGTGATATATAGCGTATGTACTCTTAAATATTTACAGGTGGTGATACAACGGAGGGAAGCAAGCAGATGAGGTGACGGAGGGAGGAGAAATATGGTGACAGAAAATTGGGTGACAGGAGAGGAGGATTATAGAGGAAAAATCTGCAGTGAGAAGAGAAGAAGGGGGAAGAGGCAGCCTCACACTTGTGTCATGGAGACAAATAGCATGTGATGCTAATGACCGGCTAAAGCTTTTGCCCCCGCTGAGAAGAGCCACTAATATGACTGCTAATAAAGGTGCCATGCAACGCCATCGCATTCCAGCAGTCGCTCAGCTGTCCCCCAAAATTAGCCAAACAGGAGCCCTCCATCCCTTGCCTATCCCCCCCCCCCCCCCCCCCCCCCCCCCCCTGTTTAGCTAATTATAACTAAAGAATATTAATTATATGTAGTCACTGATTTTTGGGTACAGTGTAAGCCTTTTTTAAATTAAACGCTGCATCCCTCTCAATCGTAACACCAATTAAAAATGACTGCTGAGTACCTGTACAACTAAGTGCCTTACTTAACCACATTCACCCCCCCCCCTTGCCCCTCCCCCCCCCCCCTCCCGTCTCACATTAAGTCTTCACAAATGGGCTTTCCTCTCTTGAAGTGTTATTTTCCGTGTAAGGGCCACTTTCCTCAAAGTGTAATAGAATTTGTTCCATTCCATAATGCTGAGGGTAGCCACTCCATAAAATATGAAGTGGTGTTTTTGCGATGTGAAGCCCTTTTCCTTTTTGATTGCTACTTCTCCTGCACACTCCTCCTTGAGGATTTCCCAGGGGACACAATTTTAAGGGACACTTAGAGCACGAGAGAGAGGGGTGTTGGTTTGATTTGTGATTTTTAATCATTAAGTGTGGCAAATTTAAGCTATCAAACTTTCCTATCCACATTATTCTTTGGTCTAGTTGCAATGTCTTGAAGCTCTAGAGCAGGGGTGTCAAACTCATTTTTGTCGCGGGCCGTATTGTACTGACCGTTTCCCTTGGAGGGCCATTATGACTGTGAAACCATTTAAAGAAGTCAACTACTATAATGAGGGTTTTAGTCACAAGAAAATGCTCACATCTCTCTTATTTATTAAATGTGAGAAGTAGAAATGTTGGTCCAGATTTTAGCAATCATCGTAGAAGTTGACATGTTTGATTTGCTTTCGCGGGCCACATAAAATTATGTGGCAGGCCAGATCTGGCCCCCGGGCCTTGAGTTTGTCACCAGTGCTCTAGTGGTCTAAACTATTTTACTACATGACCAACAGAGGACACGTGTGATTCAGGAATGCTACTTTTTTATCTAAATGGGGTCACAAGCCTACATTAAAAAAAAAAATTAAAATATATAATAAAAAAAATTATATATATATATATATATATATATATGTGTGTGCGTGACTCACTCTGGCAATCCATAAGTGGGCCGCAAAGCAAAATAAAGTCAGATTTTATGTCCACAGCAGTTCAAAAATATCACTGCTATCGTCATCTTATTTGCAAATATACAACAAATTGGCCGTCGTCTTGAAAAAATATATACGATTACACATCTGAGCTCAAATAGGTGCCCTCCTTAATCATGGAAATGTGACTTTTTACACACTGCCGTGCTTGTGGTTAAAATGTCTGTTTTACAATCAGGTTCTAATCTCCGCCGGAACGTCTCTGTGTTGCGTTTGCATGTTTCCTTTTCTCACCTCCGTTACAAGTGGATTCCATGGATAAGGGCTCGACAAAAAAAACAACCGTGTACTGTACCAAAAATACTATTATATATAATACTACTTAGTTTGAGAGATAGGCGTGTCTGTTAGCCTGTTCAAGTCTGTACTGGATATCTGTGACAACAGCGGCACAACCCAGAAAAACATGTACAAGTGTCTGTCAGTTGACAACTGCTTACATAGGGGTATTTTAAGTGGAATGGACTATGGATTATTTTCTGTTCGTTAAATCCGAAGTCTGTAACTTCTGGGTCCCTTTAATAGAAGTGCCACTGTATCTATAATCACAGTCATTGTGGGAAAACATATTTATTGTATGTTATCATGTTGTGTTATCTAAAACCACATTTCTGATGAATCCTTTTTTTTTTTTTTTTACATTATATTTAGAATTGATTTCAATGTAACTAAACCATTTTAACTCCAAGTGGTGTGAGTGGGCTGAGATGTTGCATCCAAGGTCACACGGTGACAGCATGAGGGAATGTGGGATGGAGCTGTGGAGGCTCCCTGTTGGTTAGTCATCAGTGGGGTTTGGAACCATCCATACATCTATTATTTCAACTGTTTTATCCTCACAAGGGTCACGGGCATGCTGGAGCCTATCTCAGCTGGCTTCGGGCATGAGGCGGGGTACACCCTGAAATGGTTGCCAGCCAATCACAGGGTGCACATAAACACTCACAAAATCATACTTAGGGACAATTTAGTGTGTTCCTTTAACCCATTGAGCATGTTTTTGGCATGTGGGAGGAAACCGAAGTACCCGGGGAAACCCTACATGTGCAAACTCCACACACAAAGGCTCAGGCCCGGAATTGAACCTTTGACTTTGGCACGTGAGCTGGACGTGCAGCACGTTGATCAACTGCTCAATGTGCTGCCCTGGTTTGGGAACAGTGGGGCAAATATTTCTCTCTTGGTTTCCTAACAAGCTGACAGTTCAGGGACATAAGAACACCTGAGTTCCAAGACCAGTTGAGACCAGTACAGTACATCGCGGACCAGCAACCATTTTTTCATTGCTTTTAAATTGCCAGTTTTAAAGCAGTGGTACTGACAACAAAGATAATTGTCGAGTCATTCAACATTTTTTTTTCATTAAATTCAAACAGTGTTATTCAATTGTACAAAAAAATGTTGAATAAAATAATATAACACAGTGAACTATTAAGAAATGGACCAATCAGGTATAATCAATACACCTTATGATGTAAACATAATAATTTTGAAGTTATGATCCTACAAAGGGCGTCAGCATCATTGCTGCTTGCAAATGTGACTGAACGAACGATGACACGATTGATTTCTGCTTTCATCCGGTGGTTGTCGGCTAGTTATTCGCGACTAAACTGCTAATGTTTACGTGGGCAGGCTGTGCAAACGCTGCTCCCATTTCCATTTCAGCACTTGGGTGTTACTTGCTCAAACGATTTATCAGGTGTCTTCTATTGCAATGTTTTGAAGACATACCGTGCACAACTTCCTCCTCCACATCACTCTGGAGATACCGCTAGGGGAGGAACTATCAAAATAGCTTCATCTTCGGAAGTCATGACTGCCCATCAGCTGCGTGTTTAGCTGTATGTTTGGTCAATTTGTTGCAATTAATTTCTGTTTACTGCTTCTTCTTTCATTTATTCAACGCAACTCAACTCACCTGTATTTATAGAGCACTTCAAAAGGCCCGGAGCCGGTCCACAGACTGGTGGTTGGGGCAACAAGTAGGATTAAAAATCATTCACATAAGATTTACTGCAGTAGCGTCCAATGGATCTGGATCATTTGACTATGTGGGTCAAATATAGGTGAATGTTGCAGAGTTGATGTCAGGTGAATATCAAGCAGAGAGGGATTTTACTGAATGTTTACTTCATGTTCTGTCGTTGAAAACCTGATTCGTATGTACAATGGTGACCCCAAACGGAAGCGCATTTGACTCCTTTTAAAGATACAGTATAATGAGCAGCTGAGAAAACCAGTGTTGGTGATTTATAATCCATTATCGGAGGAAAATACAGCAATTCCAATGTTGTAGTTTTTAGAGCAACTCAGGGGCATAAATACGGTCTACCACGATGCTATTTCTTGCCCTTAAGGCTGCTTTATTGTGATCTGCATCAATGAGGTTTTGTTGTTGATGTTTTAATGCTTTGAAACTACATCACTTCATCCTTAATTTTTCATTTGGGTGGAAAAGTTACAGCACATTCAGATTCCTCTAAGACATGACTCTCGTCTATTCTCCTCTCCGGACTTGGCAGCACCTGATCTACTGGGTCCTGCCCTTGATTTATCTTGAGGGTCCTGGAACGGAGGAACCGCAACGAGTGGCATTTTAATGTGATTTTCAGGTGTTTGGCTGAAAACACTATTGATCACCGTGCTGCATTTTGCTCACCACACACATGCATGCTCACTCACACACACGCACTGCCCCATAGACCCTCATGGAGCCCTGGGGCAGAGGCCTAGCTGTCAGACAGGGAATGAGTTTCCATGTGGGGTTGGATTAATGAAATTGGGCCCTTGGTTGCAGAAGGGGCCGGGGGGTCAGATCATTAAGGAATCCCTGGGCAGAGTGAGATTGAGCCTGCTAGGCACAATGGACGCTGACTGACTGATGGACATCCAAGGAAAGGGAGTGAGGGAAGGGAGAAGGTGGAACACTTGACTGACAGGGTTCCTGCGGATCCTTAAAAAGTCTAAAGGCATTGAATCCATGAATCTGAATACAAAATAAATTAACCTTCATTTAAGAAATTGAATAAATAAATCCAAATGACTGATGGTAACACCATGCAATCATGTCAGCGGAGACAACAAAACAGTGATTAGGTTTTATTTAACACTCCAAAGAGCAGATGTACACTTTGGTCAACATGGAACATTGGAAACTGTGTGATGTTGGCCTTTAATTGATTTTAATTGATTTAATTTATTTATTATTTAATTTAATTTCAAATGGAATTAAAATGTCTTCAAAAGTCCTTTATTTAGCTTGCCTTAAGCCATAGGGACCATGACTAAGTTGTGATGCTTTTGTAGCAAGAGGTTAAAAGGAAAAACAAAGGCACATCCTCTCCCATGCAAGGAACCTTCTAAGTGATGTTAAAAGTCAATCCATCTACTGTATTTTCCGCACTATAAGGCACTTCGGAGTCTAAGGTGCACCTTCAATGAATAGCTTATTTTAAAACAGTTTTCATATATAGGGTGCACCACATTATAAGGTGCATAAAATAAAAGCTACAATAGTGGCTGCAGTTGCATTATGCATCCACTAGGATCCAAAGCTAAATGGAATACAAGACAATACAGCTTTATTTATATTAAGCTTACACAACCGCTGCACTTGTAACAGTGCTTTACAGAACATTTAAAATACGACGTCCAAGAAATCAGAATATGGATCCATATATAAAGCACACCGGATTATAAGGCGCACTCCCGGCTTTTGAGAAAATGTAATGCTTTTAGGTGCACCTTATAGTGTGGAGAATATGGTATTTTCTTTCCTGCTTGACCTCAGCATGTCCAATGAGTTGGAACCTATCCCAAAGACATTGGGCATGATGTGGGAAACCCGAGGCTAGAGGTCTCAAACTCCAGTCCTCAAGGGCCACTTTCTTTGTTGTCAACCCAGAGGGCCAATTGCTTTCTACTAAAGAAATCACTGCAAACCTGATCAAGTCCGACTAATCCAAACTGCACTGTGGCAAACTGAGATGTAGTGCAAACGATGAGAATTTCTCCTCAGCCAAAGAAGCACCAAACATTAACTTCCCCCAAACTAAATCAATATAGTTTTCACATACAGTACAAAAGCCTGTGCCATTCACTCAGTTGAGACTTTTTTTTTTCATGTGTAAAAGTAGAGCCGGGCCAAGGGAAATATCCAGAGGTTGTGTGAACGTTTGTAAAATAGCAGCCCAGGGATATTTCACAGCCCAGTGAACGTGCCCAAAACGTGTTTAGCTCCAAGCTTGGAAAGGGGCTTTATTTGATGGCCAAAACACTCAGGGCTCATCAAAATTCTGACTGTGTGGGTTGCTTTTGTTCAAATGTGCCAGATTTGTGCACACAGCCACACACGTGCACGCACTTTCTGTTAAATGGGAAAACACATTCCATACTCACATACACGTTGGTCAGGCAGCTGTTTTGAGCTTGCAGGAGGGAAATAGTTGAACCTCATGCGGTCGATAGCCACAACACATACACACATTATCTGATTTGGATTTGTTTTCCTCTTTCAGAAAAAAAAAAACGGGGGCCTCGAGGAATGCATTAAAATATGACACGCCTTGGCACGGTTCAATTAATCAGACTTCATGTTGTCTCTTTCCCCTTTTTATCACAATTCCAGACAGGCAGTTGTCTTTTGATGTGCTGGGTTTACGTCAGAACAAAGGCACATCAGTCTGCTACGACGTGTTTGCAGAGTGCACTGCGTGATTTTGTTTCGCCTGAAGAACAAATTGGTTTAACCTGCACACAAATGAACTAAACCTCTGTTCGGCTTAAAATAGAAAACACAGCAACATGTCACTGTTTACTGTATTTCAGGATGAATACAATCATTATTCAAATCTAATTAAAGGAGTAAAATATTTATATTCATACTTTTTTGTTGTTGTTGGAATAACAATGTGTAATCTAGTCGTGCTTCTTCCTTCAGTTTGTGGAGCATAGCACCTGAACAAAGAGACCCCCCCCCACCCCCACCTCGCAAAGAAAGTGAACATTTATGTCCAGGTGAGCCTAAGCGCTAATGGCTGCTCTCTCTTATGTCTCCCATGCAGTGTGTATGGATGCCCCGTGGCCAAGAAGAGAAAGAGTCTAGACAGACAAACCTTGGAGACCTCCCCCAAAAAAAGCACCTACCTCGACGACATGGACAACTCGACAATGGAGGAGTGCTACGAGACGGATGGAACAGAGGAGATGGACGACAGAGAGGAGGAAGAGGATGGACCGCTCGAGGAGGAGGAGGAGGAGGGTGAGGTGGAGGAGGCTGAAGGCTATATGGACTACAACGAAGAGCAAATGGAGCATGAGGAAGGCGAGATGGGGAGAGGGGAGGGTGAGGAAGAGGTAGATGTGGAGGAAGAAGAAGACGAAGAAGAGGAAGAGCGGGTGGAAGAGGAGGAAGAGGAGGAGACAGTGGCGGTGGAGGACTATGAAGAGGCGGAAGAGGAGGAAGGGGAGCAAGGGCAAGGTGAGTAAATTGCAATTCACATCGGAAAACTATGCTGCAATTTCATTAGTGCGTAAAAAAAAAAAAAGTTTCTCGTGTGCATCATTTGCATATTCATGCTTGTATTTACATATTTGATGGGCTGTGTGAAGTATTTGGGGCTGGTCGACATGATGTTCAAACATTGTGTTTTGCATTCGAATGAGGAATGAGATCAGGAGCAACGTTCTGGAAGAACAGCATGTCTGTGATCGCATATTCCTGTGAGGGTTTTGTTTTTCGGATTCATTCATTAATTCATTTACAGATTTTGCTCAGTGTATATATGTAGTAATTTCAAATCTTTTATTCCACTCTATTGATGTAATGACAGCAGTGATAGAACCTTAACTTGTTTCCCTGTAATACAAAAAAGAAAATTATCTTAAATGTTGTCTAAATTCAGCTTGGACCACTTTCGCAACTATTTCTGAATGAAATGGTTAATCATCACCTTGGATCCAGTCGAAGAACTGCTCAAGAAAAAAGAATGTGTGACACTTGTGTCTCAAGCATTTCCCTTCATCAATCTTAAATTGCACAAATATTACAGCTGTTGACACACAAAACGGTGCTGTAATAAATCCACTCATCCATTTTCGATACTGCTTGTCCTCCTTGGGTCACACTGGGGGCTTTCCCTGCTTACACCGAACTGGTCAATTGCAGGGCTTACTGTGTGTGGACAAATAACTATTCACGGTTGCATCGAAGGACAACTTAGATTTTAAAACGGGGTTATCAAAGTCATTTTTGTCAGAGGGAAACCGTCTATGTATAGCATCGGCTCATTATATTGTATACAGTGGACGCAACACATTGGTGGATAGTTTTGAAATCAGAAGACAAGCAAACAGTTTAAGTGTTCTTGAATGCATTAAAAAAAAAGGGTTTGCGAGCAAAAGTGCTTGCAATATCTCGCTGTTGTTAAAAATGAATTCAATTTATGGTTTCAGTCCGGATTTTAGCAAGAAATATGAAGTAAATGATGTGTTTGGCATCAATGTTTTTAGACTGTTCATCCAATCTAATGTGCATGTGTTTGGAATGCTCGGGTACCTCACGTGAGAATATGCAAATTCCACACAGTTATTTATTTCATCTGAGACTCAAACCCAGACTTGCTAACTGTGAGTCAGACATGCTCCCCACTACCTCACTTCACTGTTGTAGCCACCACCCACTGATGCTAAAAGTAGCTAGTTTTGTGACTGGAATTCGGGAGACTTCTGGCCCATATGTTGGCCCCACCGACCTCTCAACCCTCCCCAATCTTCTTTGACGTGCCTAACACCGGATTTGGCAGGTTTCTCTCCAGCAGACTTTGCTTTGCACCCCCGCATCGCGATTGGACCTGACAGTGCCTTCAAGTCCAATTAAGAGTGAGGCTCTGAGGGGGGAGTGTGTTAACCCCGTTTGACGCTCACTTCTACCCACCCAAAGTGTTGATGTGGCGCCTGAGCAGCCGGGCTCTTTATTTTCTTGCAGATATGTGAAAACACCATCATAGACTGATTCATTACATCCTGCAGCCGAGCCTTCAACACCGAGACCGGCTCCTTACCGGCCATGTATTTTACCCATAAACATTTAACACACAGCACACGATGCATTTCAGACATTATTCACACTCATTCTAAGCACTGAGCTCCATAATCATAATATAATTTGCCTGATTAGAATTTAATTCCTTGCAGCGTTTTAATTGGCAGTATTTTCCCATAGAAGTGCAAAAGAAATCTTTCCATATGCATCAGCATGATGCTCCACATTCACCCCGCGACAGCGGTTCCGGATTGTAGATTGCAATCATATAAACGTAATAGAGGTGACATCCCGGAGCTTCTGCTGTGTTCCTCTGTGTCATGTACATCTCTGCAGCTAATCCAAAGCCAATTCACGGCAGGATAGCGTCCCGTTTCCTCCCTTAATCTGTTTCACTTCCACGTTCCTTTTGTGTACTGTGATTGCTCCTCTAATTACTTCCCTGTGCCATGTGTCATACCATCGAAAATTAAACCCCACAAGTGCAAGACGCTTCTGTTAGATGACTTTTTCTGTCAAAATATCAGCCTGGACATTTGTGACAGTTCCCTCCTTAGCTGAGGAGCAGCAATAGTGGTCTTCGTAGAATGGTTTCGGTCTGTGCGTGTGTGTCTGCGAAACCCCTGACACTCGTATTCACCAAATACATTTCTGTAGCCACGTCTATCATAACATATGGAACAGTTTTAAGAATGTGAATGTTTGAAAATGTAAAGGAAGTCAGCAATATTGTTTTACAAAAATGCATTTGATCACACTAAAGGAAATGTAATAATCTGGAAAAGTTTCTTTATGTAGATCTTTAATCACAGCAGGTGTCTCCTGTACAATTGGAGCTCTTCTGATTGGATACAGTCAAAGACTGCACAGCTGTCAATCGTTGGCAGTACCTGAAAACTAAACACTCAGGTACCAATGTTGTATCCAGCAACTCTTAGAGTAGAACTGGAGTGTCCAAACTCGGTCCTCAGGGGTTGCTGTCCTTTCCATCTCTTCCGGCTGCAACACACCCAATTCAAATCAGGATTGTTCTATTGCTGCTTCACAGTTGGCTGATGAGCTGATCATTTGAATCAGTTATGTTGCAGCCGGGAGAGATGGAAAACAGGCAGGACAGCGGCCCTCTAGGCCCAGAGCTGGACATGCCTGGGTAGAGCATGCCGCAAATGCCTCTTCGGCAAACAGCAACATAGGAGACACGTTCATCACTGCAAGAAACACCAAGAACCAAAATGATGAAAACATCAAATGAAATTAATTTTGTTCTTTGGACATTTTAATTTTAGAAATAAGGCTTTATTTTTTTCTTTCCAAAAGACAATTTTGGCATCTCCTTGTCTGTATGTAATTTTTATTTACATGGCGCTAGTTCAAAACAGAAGTTATTTCAAGGCACTTTACACAGTGAGCATGTCAAGAACCTTACATCATACATAACTTACATTAGTTCTCAACGAGGGGCAAATTATGTCAAGGTTGCCAAATTATGGGCCAATTTTTTTTTTTTTGCCCAAATGTTTTCTCGTATCATTTTACTAATTACTTAACGTCATCAATGGTGTAGTGGTAGTGTGCGGGCAAGGTGGGATTGCTTCCCGCTCAGTGATGGTGTGGATGTGAGTTTGTATGGTTGTTTGTCTCTTTGTGTGCCCTGTGACTGGCTGCCGAAGTCAGCCGGGATCAGCTACGGCACACAGAGACCCTGAACAGGGTAAGCAGGAATGAAAATGGATGGATGGATGGATGGATAATTACGAAACTTGATAAGAACTTTGAGAACACAGTTAGAAACCTACAGTAAGGGTGTGTGTTGGACAATAACAAATTGTAAATACTTTTGCAGCCTCTGGGCTGGATGTGAGTAACGAAGATCAACACTTTTCAATTTGATGAAGTTTGAGTTTTACAAAGCAGTTGAGAAACCTGCCAAAAAAGTTGAGTTAAAATATTTGCAACTCTCCCTGGCCACTTGTTCTTGCAATGTTTGAAGTAATATGACTGGGGGTGTGGATTTATTTTGGCCAAAATATTCATCTGTATTGAACTCAAAACAGAATAAATTGACGGTGAATCAGAAATTGAGGCGAAAGTTTAATTGGGAAAGACCCAATTAAACTTTAGCATAAAGATTGAGATTCGCCCACCTCACTTTCTTCATCTTCCGTTGTGCTTTTTTTTTTGGTTTCATTTTTTTAAATGTATTGTGTTGTTGTATCTCCGCAGGAATACTGTATACAAAGTGTCCATAAGTTCGGTCCTCGAGCTCTGATCCAGCCTGTTTTAGATGTCTACCTCCACCGATACACCTGATTCAATTGATCAGTATTTTTATAAAGCTTCTACAAAGCTTACTGATGACCTGATCATTTGAATCAGGCGTGTTGCAGGAGGGAAACATCTGAAACAGGCTGAATAGAGAATCTTGAACACAGGACTTGGGCACCCCCGCTGTATACTGTCTGTAGCATGGACACGTGATGCGTGTAAACACGTGTAAACTCGACTCGTCTTGTTGGATCAAACCAGAAATGTGAACGGAAAGATTGGGAGTGCTCTGGGAGTGAGAGCTGTAAATTACTGACAAATAATGTTCGGCAACCTATTTCAGCCTGTCAGAATACAAACTGAAAAGAAGTCTTAAATGTGATTATGGTAACTTCGGGAGCTTGGTCTAAAAAAACAAATAACAAAAACAAAACTACATGTGTCTTCTCACATTACATTGAATGAAACATTTTTTCGAAAAATAATTTCCAAATGTGACGTGACTTTTGTTATAGCACTTATCATCATCATTCAAAATTGCATTTACGGCAAACAAAGTAGCTCCATGACATTTCCAAGAAAATCTATTACTGGAATAATTTCAAACTGCAGTCCAGCTTCCTGTGCACAATTCGGAACACAAGCCGCTGTTAAGACTCAAAGGACATTATTAGCGGAAGCAAATATCCAATGGAGAAAGGACCAAGCCCAGAATTATGGTTGAATGGGATGATGTAAATGAAATTAAAAGCTATTTGTTCTTTCTTTCTGAACAGAGGAGGAGCTGATGAGTGGTGGTGAGGGCAACAGTGGCGGTGAAGGTGGAGGTGGAGGTGGCGGCAGCGGCAAGTTAGGTTCCACAGTGGAGAGGGACGACAACAACAACGACGAGTATGAGAACTATGACGAGCTTGTGGCCAAGTCGCTGCTCAACCTGGGCAAGATCGCAGAAGATGCCGCCAACCGGGCAATGACGGAGTCAGAGATGAACAGCAACTCCTCTCACAGTGCTGAAGAGGAAGAAGAGGAGGAGGAGGAGGATGAAGAGGAAGAAGAAGAGGAGGAGGAAGAGGAGGAGGAGGAGGAGGAAGAAGAGGAGGAAGAAGAAGAAGGGGAGGAGGAGGAGGAGGAGGAAGAAGAAGAGGAAGAAGAGGAAGAGTGCGAGGAAGCACCAAGAGGTAATCAGCACGATCTGAGTTTGGACGTTCATAGTGACGTGGTCAGAGAGACTGTGGACTCGCTCAAACTCCTGGCACAGGGACACGGGGCTGTGTTGTCGGACAATTTGGAGGGACAGGACTACGCGGAAGGCATTGCTGGAAACGGAGACTGTTCCCACAACGGCCTAAGTGTGCACAACGGCGGTAACGGACTAAGTAAGACCACCGGTAATGGACAATTCGAAAACAGTGATGAGGAAGTGTGTCTAAGCAGTCTGGAGTGCCTACGGAATCAATGCTTCGATCTTGCTCGGAAACTGAGCGAAACAAAGCCCACAGATCGCAACGGGTCCTTCCAGCAGAATCATTACCAATGCGGGGACATGAATCAGCAGCCCCAACATCACGGCTATGGGGAGTTCCAGCATAGCCAGGACGACAGACGAGCGCTGGACAGGAACTATTCTGACATGGACAATCTCTTGAAGCTTGAGGAGCAGCTGAGCCCGCGATCCAAAGCCTTTGCCAGTTGTGTGCAAGCGGACCGTTTTCACCACCGAGACTTCGACGAAGACACGGCCTCTGTGACGTCAGACAGGTCAGAGGAAGTGTTTGACATGACAAAAGGCAACCTTTCCTTGCTGGAAAAGGCTATCGCGTTGGAGTCCCAACGTGCAAAGGCACTGAGGGATAAAATGGAGACGGAAGCAGCTAGGAGAGACGGCGTGAGGTATAGCCATGATGACCACGGGTCACGGCATGCCTATGCGGTTGAGCGTAAAGGACGACTCCCTGATGGAATGAAGAAGCTTTTCTATCATAAAGGTGAGTGCTTCAGACCGACATGCTCAGAAGAACGTGCACACATTTATTAGATGCAATGCTGAAGCTGAAATTTACAACAAACATGAAATCCCTGCATCAATCCATTTTTTTATACCACTTTTGTCCTTTAATGGTCGTGGAACAGTGAAAGTCGATCCTCACTGACTTTGGGCAAAAGGTTGGGTACAATCTGGACTGATCAACTGCATGACACGATACATTGCATCTTTCTATTGAATGCTCGATACAGCTCTTTTATGCAATCGCATCAAAATGAGCGGGCCTCCGATTTTTCTTCATTGTAAGGCTCCACGACAGTATGTTATTTAATATATTGTCGAACAGTGTTCTCTACAGTCCATCCTTCACTGCAGACAGCAGACAACCCGCATGCAGGCTCAGTTCCCCCGTATAACCCCATGACAATCTTTTTGCGGCCAATTTGAAAATTTGAATCTTGGTAGCAGCAGGAGCAGTAGCAGCAGCTTATGTTGTTAAAATAGGCCAGCATGGAAACATCAGAGGGTAGGCTTGTCAGGCATAAGTAATGGCAATCTGCACGGCCTGTTAGGGCCGTACATTTCATCCCTGGGATGCAGCTTGGGGTAAAGCCTCCTATTTTTAAACCTATTTTTAAGGACTGGGGGAAGAGGAAGGCTCGCATCCCTTTGCAGTGAATTAATTTATACATTCCTCTGCTTACACCCTACTGTCAGGCTCTTACGCTTAGAGTCTGATTTTCAGCGAGCCCGCAGAAGGACAAAACATAACGAGTGCTGGTTGCGCTGGCTGTCTGCAGCTAAGGACTGTAAAGAGCAAGTGCAGCACTCATTCGGGGTGCTTTGAATGCGGCACTCCTCTTCCAGTCTAAATTATTCCACTCATAATATCTTTTTACTGCGGCAATATTCAGCCTTAATTAGGCTAAATTATTTCCCCCCCCACACAGGATATTTAGACAAGAGACACAAATAAGAGCATGCTAATTCACAGCAGGGTGATATTAAACCTCAAATGCCACCCAATTCTCAGCAGGTATATCTTGCAACGTAAATGTCACACAAATGTTAATTTCGAGAGTCTTCTGCAGACTCGATGCTTGAATGATGCTGGAATAAAGAGTGGAAGGCTGATAATAATCTTGATATCAGACGGACGATCGTAGCAGACACTCACTCGGCGGGGTGCCTGTGCGTGATTTAGAAAACGCAGCATGTTGAAAAGCTTGAGGTGGGGAAGAGGAGGTCAGGGATGAACGCAGTTTGGCGAAAGAAGCATGAGGTTAAGATGAGAATGGAGGAGTACCCGAATGACCGATAAGGAACAACAGGCCCGCTGACTGCACATTAATTATCCAGAGATGGTATGGTAATGGGGCCCATTTGCTATGCAAAGCACAGCCCCTCCCAAGCCGCAATCAATATCCCTTCCTTCTAATATGCCTTCCACCCAGGAAAGGCTGGCAACCGAATGTATGTATAAGAAGGCATGCAGTTAGAAATACTTCCTTGGTATTTTATCTCATGCTAACAGCCAGGGCCTCAAAAGAAGTCATCCTTAACAAGCCAAATGATAAAAAATGCTGGTTTACATCAAAGGCAAAAAGAATAGGGGGGGAAAAAAACAACAGAATGACAACACGCAGCACCCTCTACACACAGATTTTATTTGGGTGAAGGAGTGGGTGTGTTCTCTGTCACCTCTTCTTAACCCTACTCCTCACTTGATTCTGTTCTACTTTGTTCTTTCTTCATACCCTCTGGGGTTTTTGTGGGGTTGTCACTTCATGCCTTAGGAGTTGCAGAGTTTCAAATCTTTAATCAGCCACGCATCAGTTTGCCTGTACCCACTCACTCCCTCATATTACTCAAATACTTGTGCCTAATGAACATTTCAGTCTCTCATATTGTTGCTTTTTGGTTGTACAAGATGATAAGTTGTTTACGTCGCGAAGCTCTGCAAGAGAGAGAGAGAAAAAAAACATTCTCAAGTCTTCCTGCAGTCAGCAGATGTACTGTAGCGTCGTGATTTCAAATCCAGTCCTTGACTTTGACTTGCAGTGAGAGAGTCTTCAATATGAAAACATAAACTTCATTTATGCTCTGAATTTGGAGAAGGTAGAAGAATGGATGTCACGATTGTGGATTTTTTTTTTCTTCATATACACAAAAGCAGTAAATATTTCTTTCAAACGCATGCCAGGACATTTCTGTATAATCAAGGTCAAGGCCAAGGTCATCTTTATTGTCAAATATGCTCTCTGTACTATATACAGCACAGAGGAAATGTCTTTCCTCTCAATCCTCAGTGCAAATATAATAATGACGGATGAGGAAATAGTTCTCTTCAATCAAGATATAAATGGACATTGATCATTTGATTGGATTCATAATCAATTAGCCCCAACAGTATCATTTTAGACTTCAGATTGTCTGTGTGTGTGTGTGTGTGTGTGTGTGTGTGTGTGCGTGCGTGCGTGCGTGCGTGTGTGTGTGTGATCGTGTGTGTGTTCATTCATATCTAAAGCGCATCGGATTATAGGGCGCACTGTCGGCTTTTGGGAAAATTGAATGGCTCTCGGTGCGCCTTATAGTCCAGAAAATATGATAATTGCAACCAAAAAAAAAAGAAAATCCCTCAAAATTTAATTATGGTATCATGTTGAATCGTTTGAATGTGAGTGAATAATTGTAATGCTTTGTACAGTGTTGTGTTGACTTTAAAAAATATATATCTACTGGTTTTTGTCAAACAACTGTCATGGGTTGAATTGTTCACTATTTCAATGAATGCCCAAGGTTAGGATCAAATGTCTTTCAACAAAGAGAAATCTAAATTAGGAGACTATTAAATGATGAAAATTGTGATCAGTAGGGTGTGGCCATTGAGTAACTAACAAGCTGGCTAATTTTTTTACCTCAGCTGGATCAAATGTTGGATTCTTCTCAACGGAATGCTTGCTTTCACATGCAAAAAAAATGAGAACCCATTCAAAACTAACTGGCCGGGCACTTAAAAGTATTCATTTGACCTTTGTAGTGATGTGTCGTTCGCGAACGAGCCGGCTCTTGGAGCCGGCTCTTTGAAGTGAACGACATGAGCCGGCTCCTAAGAGGGAGCCGCCTAATGGGAGCCGACTTTTTTTTTCCTCCTGTTTTTTCCCCCTTTCGGTTAAAGCCGCACGTGATTAAAGCCATATAAATAATAAATATTTGATATACTGTATATTTTTTACATTCGTAATTCATTTTACACATAATTTTACATTATTTTTGGGAGTAAACTAATTTAAGCAACAAAAAAACTGAGGAGCCATTTGGGAGCCGAAAGAGCCGGCTCTTTTTAGGGAGCCGAGCCAAAAGAACCGGCTCCCTAAAAGGAGCCGGAATTCCCATCACTAGACCTTTGACTCTCTGCTACTTTAGCCATTTCCAATTGGGCTGTATTAACATCTAATCTTCTTTCGCACAGAAGCTTCCCGCGCCGACAAGAAAGAGAGTCGCTGTCCGACACCAGGCTGTGACGGCACGGGTCACGTGACTGGCTTGTACCCCCACCATCGAAGCCTGTCGGGCTGTCCGCACAAAGACAGAGTGCCACCAGAAAGTAAGCCATCTGGTCTCATACCAGAGCCCAACCTGTGGCCTTGCCAACCGTGTCACTCCGCATGTCTCCCTGTGATCACTGCTGAGTCGCACTCGCTGCGTATGTGTTTGTGTATCTTCTGAACTGTTTGATCGTGACGGCCTGCAGCGGTACTTCTCTTGTGACCTTTTGCATGCAGCCAGAGTTTTGTTCGCTGATTGCCTGCTTAGTGTGCCGTGGTGATGAAGTATGAAATGAGGACTTGATCTGTGAAATGCAGGGGTCGCTGCATGTTTTTGCATGAGACTCTTTTGCCCACTTTCCAGACATGGGTCACGTCCACTCGTGTGGCCAGATTCATTTTTTGTCACAGCATGATTGGCTGAAAGGTTTCATTACCTCCCCCAAGATGTGCCGGAGCAGTGTTTTTGTGGAACTCAATAACCATCGAAGTTATTTGCATGAACATCATAGCAGAGCTCAGATAGCAGATCTATTTATGTGTCTATTTATTCTGTCAGTAAAACACAATGCAGATATTCGTACAATATCTGCAGTGTGTTATTGGTTCTTTTTTAGAAGACTTATGCAACTGGAAGAACACATTGAATTTTAGTCGAGCAACAGTCTGTTCCAGCAGATGGAGCCATAGGGTGGGGGGGTTGTAGTTGACGCCCACAGTGTATTCCCATTTTTTTGTCATAGACTGACTACAGAGTTTCACAGGTACAGTCAATATTTAGTCATTTTCCAACCAGATGTAAGATGGTCACCCCCGGGTGGATGTTTTTGTTTGTTTATGATGTGCATTACCGCCAAAGTGCAGTGGCAGATCTCATCCAAAACTTATGAGTGTGCAAGATTTTTTAAATTTTTTTTAAATTTTGAGAACAAATTTAAAACATAATCTTGATCAAATTTAAAACATAATCTTGATCTATTACTGTTGGTATAGTGCTTGGCTGCAGCTTATTCACCAGTAAGTTATGAGGCTAGGAGGAAAGAATCAACCGCGGTGTTCTGCAATGAACTGGCTGCTCTTGATAATTTTGTCCATTTCATTCTGGAGCACAGACCTCGATAACACCGAGCCCCTCCTCAGCCATCCATGTCACTGAACCTATTCTTTTCGTTGCATTTTCACTCAATTATGGCGCATCGGAGGGAAAGGCTTGAACCATATCTCACGATTGCATATCAAGTGAAGTGGCAATAAAAATTAGCCTCGAATCAATCCTAAGTCTTTACCATTGCTATTTAGCGTGGTGTTCACCTTGTGCAAAAATGTCTCCATAAAAGACAGATTATGTGTTTTATTCATGGACCCAGTTAAATTCAAGATATGATCTGCTGTGACAGAGAGCACAATCAAAATAAAAGAGAGTTTTAATAATGGCAAAGAAATTAGTTAACATAACAACAGGCTTGTAAAGACCACCGGTGCCACAGTGATTTCAAGTTATGTTTCACATTTCCAGAGCTTTTTTTTTTTTTTTTTTTGGTTGACTATCCAACATGCTTGTGGAGGCTCTCAGTCGTACAGGAAAGTTCCATTGTAGAAAGGGTTCTGTCAGTCGTCATCTGTACCTGTGGGTACAATGACGACTGACAGAACCCTTTCTACGATTGACTATCCAACATGAAATCGACACGTAATGTAATGTGATGCATACGTCCAATTTCTTGATGCATACATCCAATTTCTTTTCCGCTTTACGGAGCTATCCCAGCTGACTTTGTTTGAACGGCAGATTAGAACCTCGACTGGTCGCCCATCAGTTACATGGGACACATAAAGACAGAGAACCCCTTCACCCCATGAAATTACAATCCGATCTGTGAGTATAAAGTAACGTAAAACATTACAACAGCACATTCTGTTTTTTGATTACAAGCAAATGACAATTTTCTGACCAGTCAGGAGCTAGCTAGCAAGCAGCTAGCTCAGAAAAAGTTTGTACATACTGCTGGGGAGTGGAGACTGAGTCCTTTCAGCCAAAAGGAATGCAAATGCAACAAGAAGTAACACACTAACACACGGGACAAAAGTGCAGTACTTGGTCACACAGATACTAGGACGTATAACTACTTCTCTTCTCACATTCGTCTTTTTGTCCTACCATTATCATCATTTATTGAATGCATTATTTTGTGTAGCAAGACCACTTGCTGCTTTTAAGGCAATATTGAACAATGAGCCATGATTATATTTTATGAAAATAAATAACAGATAAATAATAATAATGAATGAAAAGAATGAAACTAAATGCGCAGAATGCTGTTGCACTGCACAAAAGTAGATGCAATATAACTGTCAATATGAAAACTTTGGAGCCTAAGAAATGCACGCGGTTTGATCTTTAAGTGTGTTGCGCAGTCAAAGCGCCTACTCACGCAACCTGTTTATTCAGTGAGTGACACGTGGCAACAGCCAGCCCGAGGTGATACACACATACATACAATACATACATACAATACACGTATGCAGGACACCATATTGCCACAAGTATTGGCTCACCCATCCAAATCATCAGATCCAGTTATTTTCATGGCCACGAGTGTATAAGATCAATCAGCTAGGCTTGTAGACATAGGCATGTTTTTACAAATATTAGTGAGGGAGTGGATCTCTCTCAGGAGCACAGTGAATTCCAACATGAAACAGTTATAGGATACCACCTGCGCAACAAGTCCAGTCATGAAATTTCCTCCTAAATTTGTCACAAGCGACTGTCAACTGCATGGAAACATTTGGGAATGGCAGCAACTCAGCCACAAAGCGGTAGGCCAAGTAAACTGACTGAGCGAGGTCAGCACATGCATTGCACGAAAAATGCAACTTTCTGCGGCGGCAATCGCGACAGACCTCCAAACTTTATGTGGCCTTCAGATTGGCTCAAAAACAGTACACGAAGCTTCACAGAATGGGTTTCTGTGGCTGAGTAGCTGCATCCAAGCAATACTTCACGAAGTGCAATGCAAGGGGCCAGATGAGGTGGTGTGAAACACGTTTCCACTGGACTGGAGGAAAGTGGAGACGCGCTCTCTAGAGTGACAAATCATATTTCTCCATGAGAAAATCTGATGTCTTGGTTCGGCACTTGTCTGACTGCATTGTCCGCCTGCGAGTGGAAAGTTTTGTGGAATGGGGATTATGATTTGGGGTTGTTATTCAGGAGCTGTCCTTGGGTAACACCATTGAAGAAAAATTTGAATTCTTCAGCATAACAGAAGCGTTTGGAAAATTCAATTTTCCCAACGTTGTGTGAACAGTTTGGAGCTGGTCTATTCCTATTCCTCTACCACCATGACACAAAACAAGGTCCATGAATAGACGCATGGATGCGTCTATTGTGGATGAACTTGACTGGCCTGCAAACTCAACCTTTGAGAACACTTTTTTAGAGTGGAGACTGGGAGCCAGATTTTCCTCATTCAAACATCAGGGTGACCTCACAAGATTTGAATTTTTACTACCCAGCAACCACTGTCCCTGACTTGCTTGGTAGCATGGCTTATTCATACTGGAAATTTTCCAACCAAGCCAAGTTACCAGATTGATGTTACTGTATATTTTTTTTCAATATATCATATTTTTAAGCTGTTAAAAATAGAAGAGCGTGGTGATCAACTGACCTCATGTCACATTGAAGGCAGTGACTTTTGCGATGTTTTTTCTGGGCCCGGTGATGCAGCCTTCTGCATCATAGAAAATCCGTTTTACGTTTACCCTCGAATTGTCTCAAGGGCTGTCCAATTCCTTCTTTTTAACTTTTGTTGCTAACCACGGTACAATAATCCAGGCAAGAAAACTATCAGCACAACGGGACTGTGCGCCGCAGTAGCCGGCAGATTGCTGGTGCCCGTGCTTTATTGTAAGCCTGCGTGAGCGCACGTGCTCACATGGGAAAATGATCGACAGACTCTTGGGATCACATTCTGTCTCTATCGTCTCTGACTGGCTAGTTTCGTAGTGCTGTGACAAGTTTACAAATAATAACAACAACAAAGGGGGGTGGGGGGCAAGACAGGTATGATTTTTCAAAAGATCATGTTCACAATATTGTAGTTTGAACAAAACGAACAGTTTAACAAAAAGTGTTTTTTGTTTTTAACACTGCAACTCTACTTTTAACAATCTGGTTTGAAATATTATCAAACATTCAAAAAGGCTGTTTCTGAATTGCAATGCATCTCAGAATGCAATCTCCCACTTATATTAATTACGACACAAATGACAACATGACCAAAATATTACTTTTCTGACAATATCGGTCCGAACTGAGATGATCAGCTCCTGAATTGAGTGTCATTAAATGGTGCTAGTGTACCTAATGCTGTGGTCGACAAGTGGGCATGCCTTTGCTTTTGGTGCTCAAGGACGCACAAGTCTAACACATAGACTGTGCAGTCTCGTGACATATCAAAAGTGACCTGCCTCATACATTAAGTCACTGCATCGTCAGCCAATCACTCGCTTCCTGTCAATATGTGCTCAATCGTCTCACACAAAAGAGAGTCTTTGCTTGACTAGTTTAAAAGTAAGGATGACAACACGCCGCACAAGTGACTACCTGCAGGGCAAACTCAGCGACAGACCATTCTCTTTCGCTGTCAATGCATCTGCTGTGCAGGATAGATTATGTTTTATTAATGCAGTGGTTTCATTTAATTGGGAAATCACACAGTGCAGGCAGACAGCTCCTTGGGAAATGTGAAAGATGACAATTAAATTATATCTCAAATTCATTAATTTCCTTCATCGTTTGCTCATTTTAGCTTTCTTTTTCTCTCGACAATATTGGTAGAATTGATTGTTAGTTTTTCCAAGTCATTTGCTCATGTATGACGCAAGGCATTTGCTCTCGCCAAGAGTTTGCATCCTTGCATTCCTTCCCTCTTTCTTCCCATCCTGCAATTTGATGAAGACTATTTTGCGGTGCTTCAATTTCCTGTCTCTTTGCAGAGGGCAGGACAAATCTAGGATATGCATAATGTATTGGCTTGTGGCAAGTTGAGGTGGCGGGCTTTTTCCAATTACCTGCACCGAACACCAATTAGTATGTAAGGGAAAGAGGATGATGAGGGGTGAAAGTTTAAGGGGGTGATAATGATGAAGCCGATGCCGATGGGGTTTGGCCCCGCATGGCCCGGTGTCGAGAAGACGCTTCCCCGCACCCCTACTTGCAATGCTCCGACAGCTCATCTCAGACATCCATAGATCATTAATCTAATTGGCTGGTTGCCACGGGGCGTGAGACAGTTATGGACTGTTTTAATGGTAAGCGGTACTGAACACCACGCTGTCTACGCTAACGACGTGCCCGTGATACCAAAGCGCAAATAACAGAGGGAAGGGATCTTCTATTGATTTCAAGACATGTGTTTTGCATGATTGTCTGCTGTTGGTTGGATCTGCTTTCGGCATGGCCCCAATTCCCCCCTCCATTTCTGTGTCTTGCTGAACCTAAATGGCTCCTTTTTATTCATGACCGTGCCTATTGCATGAATATTAATTTGAAAGGCTCAGATAAGTGGAAGCAATATGGCGGGAAACCTTGCCTGCCCTTTCAAAACTAGCATTCATTAAAATGAAGAAGAGGTCATTTGGGTTCATGAAGGCTCATTTCTTAATGATGTTTATAATGCCAAGCTCACACACTAATAGAACTCATGCGTGGTTTCGAGGGGCTCCTAACCTTGCGTGTTTCTCACTCCTGTCTCCTGTCGCTATGAAGTTGTGGCTATGTATGAGAACGTTCTTAAGTGTCCTACGCCTGGCTGCACTGGACGCGGCCATGTCAATAGCAACAGAAACTCCCACAGAAGGTAAGTGACAGCCTGCCCGTCGGAAACGGGCTCGATCCATGTCCCTTTTTTTCTGTGGGATCTTATTTCAGTTCATGTGGACATGAGACCTTGAGTTGACTTTTTCTTCCATCCAATCATTATTTTATGTGTTGATTATGATCATATTGTTGGCTTGATGGGGATCATTACCCCCCGCCCCCCCCGCCCCGCCCCAATCAGCAGTGTTATATTGTATTCATTATCCGCTGGTGTCTTTCTTGAAATATTTGTTTTTATGAGCCACATTTTGTCTAAATCTTGATGCATCCACCTGGAATATTTGTGTCATTATGTTCCAATTAACATATCGTGAGGACTTCACATATACATGCAATTATACAATAATGTGTTGAAATGAAATACTTATTTCTTATATAGATCTGAACATCATTTTCTAGGTGCCGGCAGTATCATAGATTGTAGTGTAGGGACTAGTTAAGGCAGGTTTGACCCAAACCACCCACGCAGAATGCAAAATTTCCTGGAGGAAAACTCTTAAACATTGTACAGTATTCTCAAATGCAAGACCAGGACAAATCAAGTCTTTACCAAAGGTGGATTGAAATGAGGTGGGGATTATCAGTGCAACTGAAGAAAGAGCACTGTTAGCATGGAGGTATTGGCTGTTGGTCAATAGGGGGCTGCCACTTGCTATGTAAAGCTCACCTTATACAGTAGTCATCACAAGACAAGGCACAACTGAGCAGGACACAAGGGTAGGAAAGAAGATGAGTTGCTAAGACACAAAGTGTCAGGTCAAGCAAACGGGACTAAGTGGAGCTAACAACCAAATGCTACATAGGTAACACGAAAAGGAAGACGGGATGTAATTAGTGAATACAGAAGAACAAAAACAGGGGGGATCAATATTGAGAAATGCAGCACACAGATAACCATTGAGTTGGCTCTTTTCCTTTCATCACATCCAAACCAAAATGGGCAGCATTTTGAAATCTTCATCTATTCAGATGTGGATGTTAATCGATAATATTCCATTTGCTTCTCTTGAATCCAGACGAAATTTTAGCTGTTTAAATCCTAGCATGGAGCCAAATGGGTCGCCATTGATTGTGTAGCTAATACCATAAAAGTTTTCACTCTCTGATGGCTTCCAGTTGTTCCTCTAGTTCACGATCCACTATTTCAAATGACACTGTGCGTGCTCAAGTGTGAATCATTCATCAGACCCTGGTAGGAAAAATATGGCATCTATCAGGTGCAAGTTTGGAAGGAGAAACAAAAATAGCCTTGCTGTCAGATGGGGTGAGGTTACAGGGAAAAAGGAGTCACCCACAGCAGATGCTCAGGGAGTTCAGGCATAGCAGCAGCTATTAGCACCTTTCTGCCACTCAGCCGGGCTGACAGAAAAGGTGCAGACCTGGGAAGACCGCAGTGCCCCCATACTGTGCTCAGTGACACGGCTCAGGCGTCAAATAGGCACGTGCATCCACACGAGCCATAAACTTTCACTTTTCCTATAGAAGGAATGATACAGATTCGATGCACAGACACACATTTGTGGGCGTTGTGTGACAGGTGCTCATGTGTACAGCTGCATATTGGCTCCGGGCCACTGTCAAAGTGCATTTTAGGAGACCTGACACGTTACATTAGGCAGAGCAGTGCAGAGGAAAATGGAGGTTAAGGACCGCAGTGTGTACTTTTGGCACTTTTGGCCAGTTAACTGTCAGGACAGTTGCACTCTCTACCAAGCCATAACATGCATACAGTATTCCCATACTTGCCTCTATTCTGTATTTACACTTAACAGATATTAGGCTATATTGTACGACTTACTTATTTATTTATTTAAGGGCTTGATAAGGGATCTTCAAAGGAATAAATGTGTCATAGCGTGCAAAGCAAAGTGCAGAGGCAGACTCGGTTGAACTTGACGTCCCCAACCTCAACGTCATCAGAGGTCAGACACCTGCAGGATGAAATATTCCTCTTGACAAATGGAATTGAAGTACAGTATATTCCATTTTAGAGAATGGGAAGCACAGTGACCAAGTGGTTAGCACGGCCGCCTCACACTTCTCAGTTTTGGGTTTAGAATTGCTGCCTTTCTGTGTAGAGCGTTACTCTTCCCCTGCATTCCAAAAACATGAACGTTGAACGTAAATGAGGTAACAGTGTGAATTCCGCTTTGAATGCTGAAGGTAGAAAAACGCTATCGAGGTGACAGCACATTTACCATTTAAGTATAAAACCTTTTATTTGTTCACAAGTCGCCATTCTGTCCCAATAAAATTCCTCTTTCCGTGTTCATGCTACACCTGTGCCCTGGGTGTGTTTGTGAGAGGAATGGGTAGCAAGGTTCGTCTTTCAGTTGCTTGAGCATTAGGGGCATCTTCGGAAATCACCTCTGAGTGCGCACTCGTTCACTGTGAATGTATGGAAAGATAGAGCGCTTCTCAAAATTGTTCTCCGGCTACTCAGTGTGTATCCAAAAACTAGGCGCTCCGACTGTGAACATGGAAGGCCAGTGCTGGCTGTGTTCGGAAAATAATAAAAGCGGAGCGTACACTACCTCTCCGAAGATACGGTCGTCAGACCGAATTTCTGAACACACGTTAGGTTATAGTTATTTATCTTGCAGTCCATCTTAGCAATGGATCGTGATAAAAAATACCCACATTCCCCCCCTCCCCCCAAAAAAAAATCTCTCAGTCTCCCAGAGCGGTAAAGAAGAAGAGGATGATTGGAAAAATGAGCCCTGTCCACCTCCTGAAGGTGCACCGGCCACAGCTCATAAGTGCAGAGGCTTCAAAATAGTGTGCAACAAGCATTCCCCAATAAGAACAGAGGAAAATAGCAAGGTGATGCGGGCATACAATTTGAGCATTTCTTTCACACTGAGCATGGCGGACCGAAGGGGTTACAAAGACATAATCAATGATGTCGATCGAACAAAAGTGTTGAAATCTCTACCTTTGGGCAAATTCATACTTTATATTGAATACATGGACCTATGTATCATACTTGTATTTTTTTTTTTTTTAATGGGAGAACCTGTCAAGGAAGTGAAGTGAAGAAAATTCCATTTTTTTTTCTCAGCCCCCTCACACATTGGTCACGCCCCCGCCCCCTTAGTTGCCGGAGAGAAAAAAATCGTGGCGTCGTGCCTGCCCATAGGTGTGAAAGTGAGTGTGATGTGTGTATGTTCATGAGCACAGTCGGGATAGGCTCAAGTTTATTCGCAACCCTAAAGCCCGTATTTGACTGAGCGGTTTGCGAGGGTGTGCGCGCATCGTGAATGTGGGGGTGGGGGGGGGGTTCCGGAAGGGTTTGTTCAAGGTCGCAAAGGGTCGCAAAGACGTTTGCCACCACTCTTAACAGTCACAAACAGTTTTTCTTGTTGCAACAGAATTTTGAACATGACCGCATAAAACATGATCATTTACCATATGGCAAAATCTATGCATTAATCAGATTGTGAGCTCCTCCAGAAGAAACAGACAGGCTACTCGAATTAACATTATCTCAGCGATGCTGTGAAGCAGCCAATTGAGAATTACTTTGTCAGACAAGCACATTAACAATTAACACCTTTTAGAACACGTACAATGTGCTCAGAATTCCCCTATTCAAAACTGTATCTAAGATTTTGGAGTGTGCCAATGTTGACACTTTTTTTTTTTTCTTCAGTCTGTCTGGATGCCCCATTGCTGCAGCCGAGAAGCTGGCCAAGGCCCAGGAAAAACACCAGAGCTGTGACGGCTCCAAGCCCAACCAGGCTTCTGACAGAGTATTAAGGTAGGACCTACTCTCTTTTCTCTTATTCATCATCAGGTGGCCTTCAAACAACAGTAGCTGTCATAACTTTTGGCAACTTCACAGTGGAAGATAAAAAGATAAAACTAGCGTTTGTTCTCCCATTTGATGAATTCACATGAATGGTTTGATACATGTTCTGGCAATGTTGTTATTGAGGGAGCTCCACGTTTGTCAAATATCTGTCACGATGACATGTTTAGCACCTTTTCCCCTTGTATTTCTTAAAGCTGTTCAAGTTTGAAGTGCTTTTTGTTTCATGCTTTATCTTTCAGCGAATACTTTCAAAAAACTGCGTGTTCGTTTGTCTCCTTACTATTGAAGACAAATCTCTTGATTCCCTAAATGCAGTCAGTCACGTTTATCATGGTGTGGCCCAGTTTTGTTTTCTGGTTTTTTTTTGGGGGGGGGGGGTTTGGATTGGAGACTGTTATAAAGTCATACACATATCTAAATGTCACGAGTAATTTCAATTTTCACAATTTAGTTATGACTGAATACAAAAACAGTAACTTGCACTTCATCGCTTCCTTGTTACAGTTTGCAGCTACTCATTACAGTGTTTATATGCATGAAATTATACGTAAAACCATTAACAATTGCGAGTGTAATATAAAGAAATAAAGACAACTCAATGTATTTTTCATTGGCAGTGGAGGTGAAGAAAGATACACAAGCAATGGCAAATGGAGGGAAGATCCTTTCTCTTAAACGCAGCCATTTACCAGCATCATCCTCCATATTTCAATCCTGGAGTGTTGCCAACAGTCTGCACTTTCCTTTGAGTCTGCCCACTTTAAGCCAAATTTCCTTCCCCTCCTTTGGGCAATTTTCAGTGGCTCGGTCCAACTTCCACCCCCTCGTCATTTATTTTCCAGGCCTATGTGCTTTGTCAAACAACTGGACTATCCTCAGTATGGTGACAAGAACAATGTTTCCACCAGCACGCCCCGATCCAACCTGGCCAAGGAGCTGGAGAAGTACTCCAAGACCAGCTTTGACTACAGCGCCTTCGAGGGTACCAACAACCACCAAGTGTATGGGAAACGGGCCATTGCACCCAAGGTTCACGGGCACAGGGATACCTCCCCGAAAGGATTTGATGGTAATATGTCATAGCAAATTGAATTTCCATCTTCCACTTTGTCTTTAATTATGCCAATCAATGAATAAAGCTAAGCTGTACTTTAACTTTCCTGTGTGTGTGTGTGTGTGTGTGTGTGTGTGTGTGTGTGTGTATGTCTATATATATATATATATATATATATATAGAGAGAGAGAGAGAGAGAGAGA